>NW_020538040.1:129992512-130010119 GCF_003426905.1 Ctenocephalides felis
AAGCAAATACATAGCATTTGACAGTTTTTACTACCAATTTATATGAAGATAGAACCGTAACATAGGGTTGCCGTAATATTTCTATTTTATGGAACAATTGGTCTATACATCTCCGATAGTAAGGACAATCAATGGATTGTCTGCCAATAACGTCGTTCTATAGTAATAAGCAATGCTTCATAAAGAATATAGAACATGTAATAGTTCTGATTACTGTAATATTAAAAACATGAAAACCGATTCACGTGTGATTTATCTCCAAAATCGAAATATTGATAAAGCAGGATTAAAATTATATAGATCAATTTCTTGCAGAGATAGAGAAATATCCAGATGATTAGACATAGAATTAACTTGTAACTCGTTAGCGGACAAAACATCTTTCTCCCGAATAATAAAAGTAAGTAGTTTTATTAAATTAGAATCCAATTCAATATTTTTTTATTTTTCTTCCACCATTTGCAGTTTGCAAAATCCGTCAAATAGCATTTGAAGAGCGATCGAGACCACTAATAATGACTATAAGACGTCAACTGAATCCTCGCATGTCTTTATCGGATGCGAATCACGATGCTGTAAGTATAGAAGGAACATCGGATAAAAATAACATTCGGAACATCGGAAAGATTCCTAGATTAGTTCTTCATAGTAAGTTCTAGTTATAGTTTTCAACCCCGGGATGGTATCAAGCCCGTGGTCGTTTAGCCCCATTGGTTATTGCAATAAACGCACGGGCCATAAATCAGGACGAGGGTCAGTGCAAGGAACACTCGGGGTAAAAACATATACCTACCACCAACGCTAGGGGTGGAAAAACTTCGACATAGATTTCGGGCAAACAACATCGATGCCATCCAACTGTTCCAGTTGGAATACGTAACATTTTCCACGTACCATTTCATATATTTAGGTACATGTTAATTATATGAATCTATTATTTATTATTTATTTATTAGTGTACTGTTTATTGCACTATTTAAAATATCGAACACTCATTTTCTTTTTACAAATTCAGAGGCCATCTCTGGGGATAAAATAGTTAGGTTATATAAAGAGTCTTTTTTGTTGAATATTGATTGAATGAATACTAACTCAAATGACAAAATTCAGATAGCATTTTATTATATGTGCAACTTTTTATTATCACTTATAGGTGTGAAGTCAAACTAAATTTATATTTCGTCGATTATGCTATTTTGAGGTTAGGATTTAGAAATTAATATTGTCTAAAACGCAAATTCGTAGCTTTTCGGCAGTTTGTGACTACCAACTTATACGGTTTTTCGAAAAAGAGTACTGTAACATAACATTATTATTTTATACCAGAATAAACACCTCAAACGGCACAACAAGAACAAAAAATTAAGTAAAATGATACGCAATTCATATAAATGAAAATTTGGGCTTTCAAGTGCACATTTGCGGCGAGCATAGCTCATATAGTAGCTTGTTCAACAGGAATCTTTGGATCGAATCCTGTCATTGACATAAAATTTACAAAAAAATATATGTAGTTCATTTGAAA
Organism: Ctenocephalides felis; assembly: GCF_003426905.1. Taxonomy (NCBI): domain Eukaryota; kingdom Metazoa; phylum Arthropoda; class Insecta; order Siphonaptera; family Pulicidae; genus Ctenocephalides; species Ctenocephalides felis. The sequence continues at coordinate 129,994,038 of NW_020538040.1, forward strand.
TTAAATAAAAAATTGTATTTGTTAAGTAGAATTTGAATAAAAATTAAGTAAAATAAGAAAAAGTATTAAAACTCGCGGAGATTAAAGAGAATAAAGAAGAAAAAAAATTGAAAAAGAATTGAAGAAAATAATTAAAAATAAATTCAAGAATAGATTAAGAAAAATATAAAATATATAAAATTAGTTTAGAATGTAAATAAATAAAAATGTTATAGGTGGCTAAATGCTCAGAGAAGGCGAGGCCAAATAAAAAAATATTAAAGAAAAGTGCAAATTTTAAGTTTGAAGATAAAATTTCTAATATATATTATTATTTCTTATACAAAATATGTGTCTCATTATTATTCGGTAATTTTAATTTTTACTTATTTCTGATATTTTTTGTCATAATTTGTCTTTAAATTTAGACAGCTTATCAACGGACATACTCTGTTAATAATATGTACTTTTATATAATTTTATGTAATTTAGGGATTGCCCATTGGATAAATGGTCATTTTTTGCCCTTGTGAATGATTTTTACTCTATTGCATTATCCAACCTTATTGGAAATGCGAACGTTTAAATGATGTAACCGAATCAAAAGTATTTATTCGACTTTTTGTAACTATGTGAAAACCTAATCAGTCACATCACAACACAATACATATCAAACAAATTCCTAGGTAATTTTTTATTATAGAATACTTTTTATTGCTAATTTTCTAAACTTCATTAGCAAACTAATTGATAACAGAGAACTATCCAAGAAGATTGAAAAGAAAAGCGCCACTGGATTTAAGCCATCAACTCTCCTGATAAAAAATGGAAATAACTTAATCATTATTTATAAGAAATTATTCAATAAGTAAATAGTTAAAATTATATAATTATCAATAAAATATTGTGAATTTTATATCGAATGGAAAAACAACTACTGAGTTGTTTTTTCCCACATGCCTTTGTAGTATAAAATGTCCCTTTTCGGCCGACTATTGTAAATTCATCCAATTTATTGAATGTCCTTTACTGGACAGTTGTAAATATAAGAGATAATAAAAAAAATCTAAACTTTTTTCCTCATAGACGGGATAAAAATGGAGACATGATAGAACAAAAAGCGCCCAATGGTTTTTTAAATTTTTACTTGTTTTATGGAACTATATTTTATTTTATTTTTCTTAGGCGGGATAAAAATCATAGACATCATAGGGAAAAAACGTTCAATGCTTTTTTAAATTTTTATAATTTTAATTTTTTTATAGTTTTACGGAACTAGAGTTTGATTGTGTAATCAATGTATAAGAGAGACACAAGACCAAGAAAGCATGAAAAACAGAAGTCCACAAAGTAGAGGTGGCTATAACACCATGGATCTAACTTCGGTCAGAGCCCCAATAATAATATATCATAAATCGGCAAATTTAAGCAAGATAACCATCTATCATTGACATTATCTATGTTCTCTGACCCAGATCGATGTACCTTATCGATGTATATCTGCAATATCGATACTTTGCTCCTTGCCTGCTCGTCATCCCTATCTACGAACTGCTCTTCCATATCCACAGACAGAGCGAACGATATATCACCAGTTCTTGGTGACAGCCCGTCTCGAACACGCAACGCCGAGGGATATGCCTTCCTTTCTTTTTACGCTAGAATTTTTGTTGATTTTATTCACAAAGTTGCGCAAAAAAAAGAAACAGGTCACAGAATTTATAGAGAGATAAAAAAGGAAAATTTTTATACCAAGACATTTTAATGTAGGTACTAGCAGTTTAATCGATTTTTGGACTTTCTTGACGTTTCTAGTAATTTTAAATCAAGTTAGACCGAATTTGGAAATAATGTGTGTGTAATTTTTGTTGATTTTATTCACAAAGTTGCGCAAAAAAGAAACAGGTCACAGAATTAATAGAGAGATAAAAAAGAAAAAATAATAATCCCAAGTCATTTTAATGTAGATACTAGTAGTTTAATAGGTTTTTAACTTCCCACAGGAGAAGTTCATGTTTTCGACATAGAATCCGATTTGTTAATTTCATGTTTTCTCGACGTTTCTAGTGATCCTAAATCTCTTTGGTCTAAATCGAATTAGACCAAATTTGGAAAAAGTATGTGTGTATATGAGCCGATTTCAAAAATTTAAAATACATTTGGTGTAACTTGATAGGGATTGGTGTAGAACATATTTGTTCAAAAAATTCGGCCTTTTTCTTTATAAATAGCAGAAAAGTGTAAAAATTTTCGTCCACGTTTTAGCCAAAAATCCGGAATCGATTTTAAAAATTCAGTAATTGTTCGAAAGATATGGGCTGCGTATCGTGATGATTAGATTTTGGTGAAGATCGGCCGAGCCGGTTTAATAGTTGATTTTTTTTATAAAACTTTGTATAACGATAATCATACTAATTAACATACTAAAATATTAGAGGCTTATGATCAGCGGTTGAATCACGCCGCGCGTTTAGTGAATTCTAATCAGAATCTATGCAGAACATCTATTTACCTTTGTTTTACGTAAATCACTTTATATTATCTTACACAAGTATTTAAAACACGAGTTTAAATCTAACTTTATTTTACACTTGTATTATGATTTGAATATTTAACACTTTGAAATTTGTTTTATCTAGATAAAGTCTAACAATAAGGTTTATTTATATTTTGATTTCATAAAACATTCATAAGAATAAACCAAATATTAATTATTGAACGACTTTTTGAAATTTCAATTTTTTATTATGAATCATATATTACGTCAGTATTAAATATAAATGTATATAATACATATCAAAACTACTTCGATCTTTTTTTTTCATTTATATTATTTTAACAAAGAATAAAACCAGACTTAAATAATTACGTCGATTTTGAAGATGACCACCAAAACAGTTTTCTTATCTCTTTGTGACGAATTATATTATTACAATTTTTGAAATAATGATGCATTTAACTGCTATCTTACTGCTGGCCATCAGGCTGCCCGATCCCTGTATCGAGTCTGGGACTTTCTATTAAAATATAATTGCTCTAACCACTAAACAAGGAAAGACCAACTTTGCCTTTTAAACATAATTTATTATGGTATAATATTAAATTGCAATTTTATTATTTTATTGCATTTTGCAATTTTTCATAATGTGCACAATGTATTTCACCAGACTGCTATCAGAATATTTTTATATAAAAATTAATACCCATAATTCATCTGCATTATGCGAGTCCTTAGTTTAAATATGTTTAATCGCGCGTTATAAATCCCGATCGGCGTTTTGTGAATTTCGATGAACAGTTATAAATATTTCTATTCGTAAATATAATGTAAATATAGGGATAATTGCAGCAAGGGCTTATACACACGCTGCCATGATAAAATCCATTAAAATAAATCAAATAATTACAAAATTTGAATTATGATTTGCTGCATCAGCGCGACTCATGAATAAAAATAATTCAATATTTGCTTACTCGAATATGTACTGTTAGATGGATATAAAACTACCGTGTGCAAATATTTGACAGTTGTAAATCACTATTTTAATTTTTTTCATTAAAATGAAACATAGTTGCAATGTTTTTGGGTAGGAAGTAAATTTTCATAATGCGCTTCACCGCTTTTATAATATCAGTAGTAAAAAGATAAAAGAAAATAATTTCATTAGTAAGTATTTGTGAAATGAATCTTATACTTGGAACTGTTTTACATTAAAAAAAACATCGGATATAAAATATAATACTTCATTTTAGAGGGTAACTGAAACTTTCTTACATTCTAACACAAAATTTGTAAAATTTATTAAATCTAAAAACGTCTAAAAATTCAAGAAGTCAGGAAAGCAGTAAAACTCTAATCAGTTGTAGAAGTCTGAAAACCTGTAAATAAGTCTAAAAGTCGAAAAAGGTCTAAAAAGTCTAAAAGTGTAAGAATATTTAAAACCGTTTAAAAATTTAAAAATATTTTAGAATGTCTAGATAAGCATAATAGTGTCTGCATTAGTATAAATACGTCCAAAAGAGTCTAAAAACGTCCAAAATAAAATAAGAAATACTAAAATGATCGAATTGTAAGATCAGTAAAAATGTCTAAAACGACCAGAGTAACGTAAAAACATCTAAAAATGCAAAAACGTATCTAAAAATCCTTACAAGTGACGATACGACTAGATATGCCTAATTGTGTCTACATTGATAAATACGTCCAAAAATGACTAAAAACGATATGGATTTCTAGAACAATCAAATATTGTGTAAGATTGTGTAATATATTATGTAATTATTTATTGGCTACAGAATTGGGGCTTTGGCACATTGTAACCTAAAAATTCGCGAAAAAAATAATTTTCCTCGAGGTGAAAATTCTGATAGCCATTTTTTCAGGAAATCGCAATACATCAGTAATTCGCATTGCCAATTATACGCCAGTATGAATATATTCAAAAGCCATTACGGGACTTTTCATTTGCAAAATATGCCCAGATGGGTAAATGCGCGTATCCAATATTTATGCATTATTTGCGTTCTGTATCATGCCTGTCTGTCTTTCCATATATAATTTGTTCCATTTCCGCGGTGCCGGTATTGACGGCTGATATATCAGTGTTTGTTTTTATTGATATTTATTCGTGTCCCCCAAAGTGGGGCCGGAGCATACGCGAATTTTATGATATGCAAATAGAGAGCGTGGAAATGATTATAATTTCGACACTCGTTTTCGCCAATTGTTTTAATAGCTCCCGGATGGTGGGCCCTGGACGGATATTGTACTGGTAAAATGAAACGATTAGTTTTCAACTATTTATCTTCAACAAAGCTTCGCCATTGAGGTTGCAAATCTATCAGAAATGAGGTGCTTTGGCATAGTGAGAAGTGTAAACAATCTGACTGAACCTAACCATTTCAATAAGTAAAAATCCACTTTATCTTTTCCTTTTTATTTGTACTATCGTCACTGTAAAAAGCTACATTACTGGTCTCTCAAATGTTTGTACCTTTTGAGGAATTGCAGATGGATAATGTAGCAAACAATAAACACAAGACAAATTTGACCTTAGTGAAAAATGATACACATCCTGATCACACACTTATTTATATAGCAGACGATTCTGCCGCACAACAGACCAATGTTATGGCAAGGCCATGTTACGCTCCAACTTCGATACATTATGCTACTAATTTATACTGAATATTGTCAAAATGTCATTTATTTGCTGTGCATTCATACGGTTTACACATTAACTGCAACGTCACTCGTGCGTTATGAAGCTGGGTCAAAAAGATCCTGTTATCTAAGATCGTTTTTTGACATTTGTGCGGTTTCTAGATTAAGTGACAACCTGAGAAAAGCGCCTGACTGTACAGCAACCACATGGTTTTTGACAATGTTTTAAACAAATTAGTATGGACAGTTCTTCATAACATAGCCTTGCCATAACATTAGTTTGTTATGCAACATAGTAAAATATTCGGTTAAAATCCTCGAAACTATATGATTTTTCCGTCCTGTACTCCCAATCAAATTTTCCTTCTAATAATGTTAATGTTTTCTTTAAACCAAGCACATGCACTCTGTGAGTAAAATTGAAAAATTTTCAAACCATAAATTAAGAATCCTCTTAATTTAAATACAAATATGTAATTTTCTAATAGTTCTTAAATTTTAAAGCATGCTTTGAATTTTAGAATTCTAAAAATTACCTGCTCGATTTGATTGGTCGATCATGGGCTGAACGATCCTGCGTCTAGCGTTAATAAACCTGCAAATAAAAAACTAAATTAGTATATACAAATATATTAAATATATTGGTTTATAATAAAAATAATTTGATTTGTTACAGATTAATTCAAACATGAGATTTTGACGATATATTTCGATTTGAATAAATTATGAGAAAAAGTTAGTGCTAATTAGAAGCACCAACGTATAACTTCGAAATAATTTTTTTATTAATTATATAAACTAGTAGGTTATCTATTGAGCATAAAAGCTTTTTAGTGACCTCCAAGTACTTGGTTCGGCTCTGCAATCTGGACAAGTTTACATCGTGCAGTAGTGATATGTAATTTTACTTATACTTGAAGAGATTTTATGAAATTATACTTGAAATATGATTTTTTATAACTTTCTGTACTATTGTTATATAATTAACAGAAGACATATAAATAACATCAAATTTGAGAAAAATAATTTATTAACTAATTTGTACAATTTATATATTAAAGATTGCGTACAAATTAAAATTCTTTTTTCAGGCATAAGAATACGATTTTCTATATTTATTAAATTTTTAACTTTTTTCAACTGAAATGTTTGAAATGAAAAAAAAAACGGCTTATTATAGTTACATGTTTTCTCTATGTTTCAAGCTATTCTAAACCGTTTGAGACCATTTTTAGAAAAAGTATATGTGTGGGCCGATTTTTTACCTTTCATCGATGTTTTTTCAAAACCAGCAAAATCGATTTCAAAAATTTAAAAGCCATTCGGTTTGTTTTCGAGACGATCGGTCAAACCGTTTCTTTAAAATAAGAAGAAATGTGTAATATTTTTCGTTCGCGTTTTCGTATAAAAAATCTGAACCGAATTTGAAAATTCAGAATTAGACAAAAGATATCATTTGGGAATCGTGCTGATTAGTTATTAGTAATTAAATTTTACAAATTATTTTTTGTCTGCGTTTTTAATGAAACTTACAATGGCGATAAAAGTCATGTTCTTAAGCTAAACCAACAATCCCAAAATATTATAGGCCTTCGAAAAGTGGTTAAATTATAAAAATTTATTAAAGTTTTAGTTTATTTAATTACTGATATTATAAATTTGAAACATATCAATTTTAAATCGCATTTATTAGCTTTTAGCTAGATAGAAAGAAAACTTTTAACAACAAATTACAATATATTTTGATAATAAATCCTTTCATTAATTGTCACAGCTCGTAGTGTGTTAGACAACTTTTTAAATATTAGGTATCTTATGCTGTGTATATTTTTTAAATTCTTTAAATAAAATCTTATAATTAAATAAAAAATTAAATTAAATATATATATATATATATATATATATATATATATATAATTTTACAACAACCAAAAGTATGTTAGTCTGCAATTCACGATCGCGTCTTCCCAGTTCGGCCCTGTCGTTTGACCATACCGAATGAAGGAAATACAAATAAGCTATTGTGATACTATAAATATGATTTCTGATATGATTCCATAACACAAGCTGCTTTAGAGACATTTCTATGCGTATCGCGGCGCTCCATTCTCTCCCCGAACAGTTATGTTTGGTCAAAGTATGATTTGTTGCTGCTCGCCGACAATGCTACATGCTGCAGCAGCAGCAGCAGGCAATACCTGACGCTTCGATTCCTGTCAAGCCGACAGAATTTATGAAGATGAGAATTAGGTACGTGCCAAATAAAAATGGAAACGAGGATAATGCGAAAGTATCGTCGACGATTTCCACAAATAACACGTGACCCACGGTAAAGGAGCAGATTAATTCGGACATGAGATTTTGGCGATATATTTCGGATTGGATAGATCCTGAGATTAATATTGATTCACTTTTATTACGATCTTTAAATACCTTAGATATAGGGTACTGGTACTTGATGACTATGATATTTGCACTTCATACTGCATAAAATTTTCGTAGGATAGACATACAAACATATGATTCAACGTAATTATATATGTTTCTCTCCGAACAATTAATCCAATAAATAAAGAACAATAAGTTTTTAATGAGATGTTTAATTACGACGTTTCGGAACTAGATACGTTCCATCGTCAGGTTTTTATGCAATATTTATCTATAAAACCATATCACAAATTTTTGGTCAAAAGCACTTGCAAAAAATTACTCACAAATACTTGAATTTTTTTTGACTTTACACGACTTGGTAACTGTCTGTAACGCCTTTGATATCAGAAGTGCACAATTATTTTATTTGTTTTTACTGTCTAATTTTAAAATTTTTAAGTAAGAGTGTAAGCTTGTCTAAAAATAGTTATATAATAATAATAATATATTTAAACATTTTATTCTACGTAGTTATCATCAGTTTTTTATTATTACAAAATATATAAAATATTTCTGTAACGTATACTGATAATATATTTTTTTTATTATAATTCGAATTTTGGTTAATTAATTTTATTTATACCAAATATATAAAGTCATTCTGCTACGTATACTGATATAATATATTATTAATTATTATTATTAGAATTTTAGTAGATCCAACTAAATGCGACATTTTTATTAATTTGATAACATATTTATGAACGTTCTAATTTCCGTTTAAATTAATTTAATTAAAATTTGATAATACACACACCCATAAAATTATGTTATTATATTCCGTTATAATAAAATACTAATTCATTTATATTTTCACTACATTAGTTTCGTTTGTTTCCTCTAATTAAAATCATTAATATACGTTCTGAATATTTTTTCTAATATAGTTCCAAGACGTTGACAATAATTAAAAAAAAATGTTTTTGAGAAAAGACGTGCTGATTAGATTTTGGTAAATGTTGGTCCAGCCGTTTCGGAGATACGTTTTAAGGAAAAAATTCATTTTGATTTCAAAATTTAAAAAAAAGAAAATCATTTCCATTTTTTTTTAATTTGAATATCTAAAATAATTCGGATTTTGATTTTAATTCTAGCTAAAGTTCTAAATCTCCCCTACATACTTCAGATAAATAATTCTAAGTTTGAAAACTTCTTCGATATTCTTCGAATATTTCATAACGGTGCGGGAATTTCCAGCAATTTGTCTCAAGGCATGATGCCATACACCTCTAATTTATATTTTTGCATGAAAAATAAATTTTAATATAAATTTGTATGATTAATATTTCATTATTGTTATATTAACATCAATATTAATATTATATTAAATTTATTGATATTAATTATATTTATATTGCTAATGAAAATCCAGTTTAAGTAGATTAATAAATTATTGTCGTAAATTTAAAAATTAATGATAGAAATCATTGAGAAACTGCAACATTTAACTTATAAATAAAATTATAAACAATTGAAAATCGTCTTTAACACAACAATATGGTGTATTTAATAGTATAGAATATTTTATTGTTTTTTTCCTACTTGTTACAACATAATTTTCCTTCTATCACATGCCTCGGACAAGGAACCGAAATCCAGGATTTATCCTCCGCCACATGGCAGGAGAGAGTAGGGTGAAATGAGTGTCTAATCTTGAATTTCGTAATATGTGTCACCCTCGCCCCTTATGATTTTTCTAAGATTCATCCATCCGACCTGCGACCCGGGGCGCGGTACAACTAGAGACGTCATGACCCCGGGGTGGGTCTAATATTGCTACGTCGGAGGTAAATAGCATCTGTTACCCGTAGCGCGAATTAACGCCAAAACTCCACTTGGGGCTAGTGGTATCAGGAGAACATCGATATTATGCAAACATCGATATAGGGAAAAGGTTGATCGAGAACATGTGTACTGAGGACGTAGAGATTTATAAAAATTGTATGCGCGTTTTGGGTTGATCAATTGCTGGGCTCTTTTTAGTGTTTTGTTTACATCGAATTAAAAGGTCGATTTTCAGTAAGTGTATTATACACTAGACCTGGTAACATCTGCAGCTATGCTTATTTCAATTACTTTAGCAGCAAAATGTATTCTAAAGACCCTCCTGTACTCCTATATTGTGTTTTTTACTCATTCTTTATATATATCTTTACCAAAACGAAATTTTATTATCAGAATTTTTAAATCTCTATACGTAAGACCTTGATCTGCAAAAATAATTAAATATTAAATTAAAATTTTTCGAATGCACAAATTGCATAGGTATGTACAATATTCGTAGAAAGCGGAGAAACAAGTTCTTAGTAGTGCATTTATACAAATAATTTGTATACCTCTTACAGATTTTTACTCTAAATTGCCAAATCAATCAAGCTAAATAAATTCATCAACAATCTTTCACCATGATATAATTTTTTTTACTACCCTACAACAAACATTATTGGATCAATTAATGTACAGAGTTGCTTAGAATGCAATGGAAATGTCACAGAATCGGTTTTGTAATTTATAATATTAATTGTTATAAACGAAAATTATGTCACATATAATGTTGTCATGAAGAATTTGATAAAAAAAATGGATGCAAAAATGCAGAATTCATGAAGATATTTGAAGACAGTAGACTCAAAAAAATATATTATGTATAAATATAATTCTATGATGGAGGTATATAAAATATATAATTTTAGCAATAAATTTTTTTAAAAATCAACTAATTAACAAACAATTACGTGACACCTTAGTGGAATCCTTTAAAGAATTTGCTCTATATAATTTTACAGAGTTATCTTTACAATTATTATTTCATTGAATTTGTGTCTAAAGAAGTTCGATAAAAAATATTATTAAAAATTTCAACATAAGAGATTAAATTAAAATTTACTGCTGTTCGGATAGACTTTATGATGAAGAATACAATCATATTTAAGTATATTTTTTTAATTTTAATCCTTTTATGCATGCCAAATCAAACATTTTATTGTATTGAACACTGCTTATTACTAAGATCAACGTTATTACCAGGCAAAAACGAAACCATTAATTGTTCTTACTATCTGAGATATAGTTTATTTTTATATTGAACGCTATTAGAAAACAACTCCACAGTCGCTTTTCTAATTGGGATACTGCAGCAAGGCTGCGTAAGGGCTGTTGGAAAAATATTACTATGCAAATTTCCAAGTCGATGTCACTACTGCTTGACATCAGGCTGCTCAAAGCGGGTATCGAACCTGGGTTGTGAAGAACCCACAACCCAGTCCATGCAAGTGAGTGCGCTTAATCATTACGTCGGGCTCGCCCGTAGGTAAGCGGTTAAGAGCGACGGGACCTGAGTCAGAGGTCCCGGGATCGATACCCACTTCGAGCAGCCTGTTGTCAGGCAGCAGTGACAACGACTTTAACTTGGAAATATAGATAGCAATATGTTTCCAAGTGAAAATAGCCCTTGCCCGGCATTGCTGCACCAATAAAAAGTCAGCCCTATTAGATTAATTCTAATAACAAAATCATCAAATATGAATGGATTAACCATTGGGTTACCATCTAAACAATACAAAGTAAGGAGAAGTTTCAGCCCAACAGCTCATAAAACGTAAGGTTCTAATTGCTATTAAATTAACAAAAAAAAATCATAACGTCATGAATCACCCATCACATATAGTACTGCAAAAATTTTTTTCTTAAGTTATTTATTATAAACAACCTCAACAATAGCCTGAAAGATTCTATTTGTTTCTTGCTTATAAATGAACACTATGTGGATATGACGCCTCGCAGTTGATTGTAGATGTGACACAAATGTGAAAATTCGAAGTTGCTCATAATAATTAGAAAAGGGTTTCGAGTAACCTGTGGCACGGAACGTATATATGCGTATTCCGTCATTCGGAGGCAGATCGGGCCTCCTATAGTGGTCCCATCAGCCGTAATACATCGGCGTTCGTCTCCCGGAGACGCCGCAGGGCAGATGGTTACGCAGCGATACGAGGAGCCGGGTCTCCGTACCTAGACCCATGCTTCATTCACGGGATAATGTTTTTCTAGACAATTTGTTCCAAAAGCATTAATCACTCGGATGCCTGTGACAACTTATGCATGACTGACTATGTATATGATAGTAGGGGTCGTGAGCAGGACTCGGAGGGGGTGCCAGTCAAAGAGTTACACAGTATTACATGAATGTGTCACATGGACATGCGATTCGAACACTATTAACATATTAATATTGTTACGGTACGGCAAGTGCGAGACGAATTTTAACACTGAGGGTGATAATTAGAGCGATTTTGGTACGCATTTTTTTGAATTGTAGTGAAGTATACCGAAATTTCATCATTGACTTTTTGAATACCAAACCCTAAACCTTTTGTATACTTTTAAATAAATAAAAAAACTAGCAGCACATTTAGATTCTACACATATGGTGGAGCAGAACTACCAATATATCCAAAACAAGTCAAGTTACAATTTTTTTTTAACAACAATATTTGAAAGTAAAGGGTATAGATGTGTAACCAGCCATCGCTTTGAATCAAGCAACGTCGCTATCAGAAAATAAACGGCCATGTTTATACTCTGCTGATGAATATTTCTGACAAAGTACCAGATTAAGGTTATATACAATGTTATTTTTGTAAAAAATGTGACCTTAAAATTTATACTTTGCATTGGTTGAATATTTTAGCTATTATTTCGTAAAATCCCTTTAAAATTACGACATTGGTTCTGTTCACTCCCTGGCTTTCCCGATTTACCCCACATATGGGATAAAAACGAATAGATAATAAATTTAAAAAAAATAGTAAAAAATCGCATTTTAATTAATTACAAATAACTGGGATTTTTGCTGAACATAGTACTATAGTTGTTTAGGTATGTGATATGTGATGTGATGTATTTCATATAGTTTAGTTAGATAGTATAATTACATAAAATTATACCTTTGTGCCTGTTTCTACCCTATTCCAATAATTATTAACTTTAATTATTTAATTATTAAATTTAATTATAACTACCTTCACTACTTTATGGTAGTGACAATTAGTTACAGAATATAAAAATAATTAAACATATTCATTAATAATATTTATTAATTAATTATTATACTCATTTGATGTTTTTAAAAACAAACTGTATCAGATCAATAGAATAAGATTATTTCGGACTTATTGTTAGAACAAAATATTAAAAATATATATTTTCTAAAGATACAAGGAGATTTCAATGTGCAGTTATTAATCAATAGTTATCCATTTATATAAACGCATTAAATTTTGAATAATATATTATTAAATTTAATTAGCAAATATTGGACTTATTGCACAAAATTTAAAAAAACTAGCTGTAAGTGGAATTCTGTCTTAAGGCAATTAAGGCATCGTGCCTTGAGGCAAATTGCTGGAACTTCCCGTACCAAAAATTATTATTTTTTTAAAAACGATTAACATTTTTGAAAAAATTTTACTTCGAAAAAATAAGATTTTTTAGAAATTTTAAATTGGACAAAAAATTACTTTTTTTGAAAATAAAATTTTTTTTAAAAAAAAAAATTTTAAACAATTTTTTTTATAAAAATTTTTTTTTGGAAAAAATGTTATCTTCATTTTGATATATTTTGGAAGATCTGAACTTTTTTTCAAAGCAATCGTACTGCTTTAACTGCATAGAGACAAAATATAAAGCGCGTAAGCGCCGCGTCGCTGTCTAACAGAAAAACAATGGTACGGAACCCATAGGAATGTAAACAAAACTTATACTTATTGTAAAAATCTCAATAAAATATCTGAATTTGATATGCATATGTCTAATGTCTAATGATTATTGTTGACCGCCAAATGTTATTTTTTTTTAGTTTTTTTTACTAGATCTCCGAAACCGCTAGTCCTATCTTCATGAAAATTTGATCAAATCTTCATCTTGTTAATACAAGTAAAATGTTTTTTGAACTATACAAATCGAACGCTCCGTTCTCTTAAAAACTAAGTTACCGTTTTTGACCCTTTTTGCCCCATATCTTCGGAACGGCTAGAATGTTTTTTGAATTATTCAAATTGCTTTATCCGTGTTCCCGAAATCGTCGACGAAAATTTGTATCCGAACACACACACATGCACGCACACAAACACATACACACACACATACATCAATTTTCTCCAAGGTATGCCAACATATTCAGAAACCTCTGAAACGTGAAGATATATAAAAATTTTCATTTTCGATTTTTTTGCGATTACTTACCCTATGGAAAGTTAATTATAAATAAATCAGTTTATGATCTCCAGAACATTAACAATCGTCATTTCATTTCGAATCAAATTCCAAAAAAAAATAGTTGCCAAATTTACACAAAATTGAAAAAGTGCTCCCACATAGTCACAGTCTAAACGCATTTGCAAATAATTCTGTGCGACATTTTCACTTATACTGTGCTCAGTTTGGCGGCATTTTCACATTTTTCAATAATTTTCACAAAATTGGAAAAGTGCTCCAGTACACAAACAGTCTAAACGCACTTGCGTAAACATTTCTACCAGAGTGGCGCTTAGACTGTGCTTAGCTTGGGTGATTTTTGAATTTTTAGTCCAAAATTACAAAAAAAAATTTTTGAAAAAAAATTAGAAACAAAAAATTTTTTTTTCCAAAATCAATTGTTTTGTTGAAAAAAGCAGAAAGTTCTTTGAATCATTTAAATCGGACGCTTAGTTCTCTCAAAAACAGCCATTTTTTAAAATTTAGCTCTGTAACTCCGAAACCTCTGGGCCTACATTTGCCAAAAACTAATCAGCACATCTCCCTATCAATAGGAATCGAATGTTTTTTAAACCATTCAAATCGGTTGATCCGTTCTCTCAAAAATTCGCTTTCTATTTTTTGCACTCTTTGCTCCATATCTCCGTAACGGCTGGACCTACCTTTGCCAAAAACTAATCAGCACATCTCCCTATCAATAGGAATCGAATGTTTTTTAAACCATTCAAATCGGTTGATCCGTGCGCCCGAAAACGTGGACGAAAAAACGCGGACATACAACACACACACACACACACACACACACACACATCCATTTTTTCTGAGGTATGCCAAAATGTTCAGAAACCTTCAAAACGTCGAGAAATGTAAAAATTTTTGATTTCGATTTTTGGACGATTACTATAACTTACCCTACGGAAGTTAAAAATCATATATGTTTTGTGCTTAATCAAGTCTTGAAAAAATACTGTCAACTACTCGAAATCAAATTTTACTTTCAAATGAATTCTCAATATACATACATTTGAATCTTACGACCCAACTACCCGTCTATAATATGACTTGCTAAATATGAACATGACATCAAACGCCTTCAAGAAATATAGAAATACTTTATCACGATCAAATGGATTGACATTAACGACTTCACCACTACTAATTCCATATCTTTTGCTAATTTGTATATTTTATTATTAATTCGATATTGAGATTTAATAGTATTTTTAATTTTTATGTAATGACAGACCTCATGAATTATTCACAAAATTATTTGTTTTAAATGATTTATAATTCTTTTTTTTTGAATTCATTATATATGGAAGAACCTAATGATAATTAAACATATACAAAATTAGTTTTTTAAAACTGATTAAAATTTTACTTCACTACGATAATTACTTTGGTGTTTTAACGAAAATCATTCATTAGAACGAATCCTATGAATTTTTTATACGGTTTGTATTATACTAGTGCCTGTTTAAAGCCTGATTTATTAAGAAGTTTAAAACTAAAATCACCGCTTCACAAAAAATGTGTTAGAAACACGGAATCTTATTACCATAGTTTATGCTCCAAAGATTTTCTTACAGACATTCAAATACACACAAACACATGCACGGGTAATTAAATTCATAAATAGTTTTATTTTATTTGACTAAAAAAATCATTAACAACGATTAAAAAAACTAAATTAAAATCTAGGTATGATACTGTTAATTGAATTTTTTTAATATATCGTGTACAAACTACTAAAAATGCAAAACTCGGGATATTTATTATTCGTTTCATCAATTTTGATATTTATTGAAGCTATTGTAAGCGTCAATATATTTTGAAGAACAAAAAAGCAAAAGTTTAACCTATTGAACATTAATGGAAAGAGATCAATAAATTAACAGCTTACTCTTAAATTTACAAAGCGACTAATTTTTTGTATACAAATAATTTAATTTTGACCATAGGTTGCTAAATATGTTTTCTAATTAGATTAACTAGATTCCATTTAAATTTACATTGCGCAAATGCTCTCGAATCTGAGAATTAGAATTTCGGCATTTTGAAGGCAAAATTCAAGTTCTGAATTTATATTCACAAGATAAATTGATATAGTATACTGTCAATAATTTTGGCTATAGAAACAAAAGCGTGATCTATAGAAGTATTGAATACAAATTTTTGGTTAATTTGGCTTTCCACACATTCTCCTAGTTTTGAAAAATAATTGAATGCATCTTTTTAATTCCGGAACAACTTG
>NW_020538040.1:130011119-130029756 GCF_003426905.1 Ctenocephalides felis
TTTTCTTATCTCTTTGTGACGAATTATATTATTACAATTTTGAAATATGATGCATTTAACTGCTATCTTACTGTGCGGCCATCAGGCTGCCCAACAGATCCCTGTATCGAGTCTGGGACTTTCTATTAAAATATAATTGCTCTAACCACTAAACAAAGGAAACCAACTTTGCCTTTTAAACATAATTTATTATGGTATAATATTAAATTGCAATTTTATTATTTTATTGCATTTTGCAATTTTTCATATTGTGCACAATGTATTTCACCAGACTGCTATCAGAATATTTTTATATAAAATTATACCCATAATTCATCTGCAATTATGCGAGTCCTTAGTTTTTAAAATATTTTAATTCGCGCGTTATAAATCCCGATCGGCGTTTTGTGAATTTCGATGAACAGTTATAAATATTTCTATTCGTAAATAAATGTAAATAAGGGATAATTGCAGCAAGGGCTTATACACACGCTGCCATGATAAAATCCATTAAAATAAATCAAATAATTACAAAATTTGAATTATGATTTGCTGCATCAGCGCGACTCATGAATAAAAATAATTCAATATTTGCTTACTCGAATATGTACTGTTAGTTGATGGATATAAACTACCGTGTGCAAATATTTGACATTTGTAAATCACTATTTTAATTTTTTTCATTAAAATGAAACATAGTTGCAATGTTTTTGGGTAGGAAGTAAATTTTCATAATGCGCTTCACCGCTTTTATAATATCAGTAGTAAAAAGATAAAAGAAAATAATTTCATTAGTAAGTATTTGTGAAATGAATCTTATATTGGAACTGTTTTACATTAAAAAAACATCGGATATAAAATATAATACTTCATTTTAGAGGGTAACTGAAACTTTCTTACATTCTAACACAAAATTTGTAAAATTATTAAATCTAAAAACGTCTAAAAATTCAAGAAGTCAGGAAAGCAGTAAAACTCTAATCAGTTGTAGAAGTCTGAAAACCTGTAAATAAGTCTAAAAGTCGAAAAAGGTCTAAAAAGTCTAAAAGTGTAAGAATATTTAAAACCGTTTAAAAATTTAAAAATATTTTAGAATGTCTAGATAAGCATAATAGTGTCTGCATTAGTATAAATACGTCCAAAAGAGTCTAAAAACGTCCAAAATAAAATAAGAAATACTAAAATGATCGAATTGTAAGATCAGTAAAAATGTCTAAAACGACCAGAGTAACGTAAAAACATCTAAAAATGCAAAAACGTATCTAAAAATCCTTACAAGTGACGATACGACTAGATATGCCTAATTGTGTCTACATTGATAAATACGTCCAAAAATGACTAAAAACGATATGGATTTCTAGAACAATCAAATATTGTGTAAGATTGTGTAATATATTATGTAATTATTTATTGGCTACAGAATTGGGGCTTTGGCACATTGTAACCTAAAAATTCGCGAAAAAAATAATTTTCCTCGAGGTGAAAATTCTGATAGCCATTTTTTCAGGAAATCGCAATACATCAGTAATTCGCATTGCCAATTATACGCCAGTATGAATATATTCAAAAGCCATTACGGGACTTTTCATTTGCAAAATATGCCCAGATGGGTAAATGCGCGTATCCAATATTTATGCATTATTTGCGTTCTGTATCATGCCTGTCTGTCTTTCCATATATAATTTGTTCCATTTCCGCGGTGCCGGTATTGACGGCTGATATATCAGTGTTTGTTTTTATTGATATTTATTCGTGTCCCCCAAAGTGGGGCCGGAGCATACGCGAATTTTATGATATGCAAATAGAGAGCGTGGAAATGATTATAATTTCGACACTCGTTTTCGCCAATTGTTTTAATAGCTCCCGGATGGTGGGCCCTGGACGGATATTGTACTGGTAAAATGAAACGATTAGTTTTCAACTATTTATCTTCAACAAAGCTTCGCCATTGAGGTTGCAAATCTATCAGAAATGAGGTGCTTTGGCATAGTGAGAAGTGTAAACAATCTGACTGAACCTAACCATTTCAATAAGTAAAAATCCACTTTATCTTTTCCTTTTTTATTTGTACTATCGTCACTGTAAAAAGCTACATTACTGGTCTCTCAAATGTTTGTACCTTTTGAGGAATTGCAGATGGATAATGTAGCAAACAATAAACACAAGACAAATTTGACCTTAGTGAAAAATGATACACATCCTGATCACACACTTATTTATATAGCAGACGATTCTGCCGCACAACAGACCAATGTTATGGCAAGGCCATGTTACGCTCCAACTTCGATACATTATGCTACTAATTTATACTGAATATTGTCAAAATGTCATTTATTTGCTGTGCATTCATACGGTTTACACATTAACTGCAACGTCACTCGTGCGTTATGAAGCTGGGTCAAAAAGATCCTGTTATCTAAGATCGTTTTTTGACATTTGTGCGGTTTCTAGATTAAGTGACAACCTGAGAAAAGCGCCTGACTGTACAGCAACCACATGGTTTTTGACAATGTTTTAAACAAATTAGTATGGACAGTTCTTCATAACATAGCCTTGCCATAACATTAGTTTGTTATGCAACATAGTAAAATATTCGGTTAAAATCCTCGAAACTATATGATTTTTCCGTCCTGTACTCCCAATCAAATTTTCCTTCTAATAATGTTAATGTTTTCTTTAAACCAAGCACATGCACTCTGTGAGTAAAATTGAAAAATTTTCAAACCATAAATTAAGAATCCTCTTAATTTAAATACAAATATGTAATTTTCTAATAGTTCTTAAATTTTAAAGCATGCTTTGAATTTTAGAATTCTAAAAATTACCTGCTCGATTTGATTGGTCGATCATGGGCTGAACGATCCTGCGTCTAGCGTTAATAAACCTGCAAATAAAAAACTAAATTAGTATATACAAATATATTAAATATATTGGTTTTTAATAAAAATAATTTGATTTGTTACAGATTAATTCAAACATGAGATTTTGACGATATATTTCGAATTGAATAAATTATGAGAAAAAGTTAGTGCTAATTAGAAGCACCAACGTATAACTTCGAAATAATTTTTTTATTAATTATATAAACTAGTAGGTTATCTATTGAGCATAAAAGCTTTTTAGTGACCTCCAAGTACTTGGTTCGGCTCTGCAATCTGGACAAGTTTACATCGTGCAGTAGTGATATGTAATTTTACTTATACTTGAAGAGATTTTATGAAATTATACTTGAAATATGATTTTTTATAACTTTCTGTACTATTGTTATATAATTAACAGAAGACATATAAATAACATCAAATTTGAGAAAAATAATTTATTAACTAATTTGTACAATTTATATATTAAAGATTGCGTACAAATTAAAATTCTTTTTTCAGGCATAAGAATACGATTTTCTATATTTATTAAATTTTTAACTTTTTTCAACTGAAATGTTTGAAATGAAAAAAAAACGGCTTATTATAGTTACATGTTTTCTCTATGTTTCAAGCTATTCTAAACCGTTTGAGACCATTTTTAGAAAAAGTATATGTGTGGGCCGATTTTTTACCTTTCATCGATGTTTTTTCAAAACCAGCAAAATCGATTTCAAAAATTTAAAAGCCATTCGGTTTGTTTTTCGAGACGATCGGTCAAACCGTTTCTTTAAAATAAGAAGAAATGTGTAATATTTTTCGTTCGCGTTTTCGTATAAAAAATCTGAACCGAATTTGAAAATTCAGAATTAGACAAAAGATATCATTTGGGAATCGTGCTGATTAGTTATTAGTAATTAAATTTTACAAATTATTTTTTGTCTGCGTTTTTAATGAAACTTACAATGGCGATAAAAGTCATGTTCTTAAGCTAAACCAACAATCCCAAAATATTATAGGCCTTCGAAAAGTGGTTAAATTATAAAAATTTATTAAAGTTTTAGTTTATTTAATTACTGATATTATAAATTTGAAACATATCAATTTTAAATCGCATTTATTAGCTTTTAGCTAGATAGAAAGAAAACTTTTAACAACAAATTACAATATATTTTGATAATAAATCCTTTCATTAATTGTCACAGCTCGTAGTGTGTTAGACAACTTTTTAAATATTAGGTATCTTATGCTGTGTATATTTTTTAAATTCTTTAAATAAAATCTTATAATTAAATAAAAAATTAAATTAAATATATATATATATATATATATATAATTTTACAACAACCAAAAGTATGTTAGTCTGCAATTCACGATCGCGTCTTCCCAGTTCGGCCCTGTCGTTTGACCATACCGAATGAAGGAAATACAAATAAGCTATTGTGATACTATAAATATGATTTCTGATATGATTCCATAACACAAGCTGCTTTAGAGACATTTCTATGCGTATCGCGGCGCTCCATTCTCTCCCCGAACAGTTATGTTTGGTCAAAGTATGATTTGTTGCTGCTCGCCGACAATGCTACATGCTGCAGCAGCAGCAGCAGGCAATACCTGACGCTTCGATTCCTGTCAAGCCGACAGAATTTATGAAGATGAGAATTAGGTACGTGCCAAATAAAAATGGAAACGAGGATAATGCGAAAGTATCGTCGACGATTTCCACAAATAACACGTGACCCACGGTAAAGGAGCAGATTAATTCGGACATGAGATTTTGGCGATATATTTCGGATTGGATAGATCCTGAGATTAATATTGATTCACTTTTATTACGATCTTTAAATACCTTAGATATAGGGTACTGGTACTTGATGACTATGATATTTGCACTTCATACTGCATAAAATTTTCGTAGGATAGACATACAAACATATGATTCAACGTAATTATATATGTTTCTCTCCGAACAATTAATCCAATAAATAAAGAACAATAAGTTTTTAATGAGATGTTTAATTACGACGTTTCGGAACTAGATACGTTCCATCGTCAGGTTTTTATGCAATATTTATCTATAAAACCATATCACAAATTTTTGGTCAAAAGCACTTGCAAAAAATTACTCACAAATACTTGAATTTTTTTTGACTTTACACGACTTGGTAACTGTCTGTAACGCCTTTGATATCAGAAGTGCACAATTATTTTATTTTGTTTTTACTGTCTAATTTTAAAATTTTTAAGTAAGAGTGTAAGCTTGTCTAAAAATAGTTATATAATAATAATAATATATTTAAACATTTTATTCTACGTAGTTATCATCAGTTTTTTATTATTACAAAATATATAAAATATTTCTGTAACGTATACTGATAATATATATTTTTTTATTATAATTCGAATTTTGGTTAATTAATTTTATTTATACCAAATATATAAAGTCATTCTGCTACGTATACTGATATAATATATTATTAATTATTATTATTAGAATTTTAGTAGATCCAACTAAATGCGACATTTTTATTAATTTGATAACATATTTATGAACGTTCTAATTTCCGTTTAAATTAATTTAATTAAAATTTGATAATACACACACCCATAAAATTATGTTATTATATTCCGTTATAATAAAATACTAATTCATTTATATTTTCACTACATTAGTTTCGTTTGTTTCCTCTAATTAAAATCATTAATATACGTTCTGAATATTTTTTCTAATATAGTTCCAAGACGTTGACAATAATTAAAAAAAAATGTTTTTGAGAAAAGACGTGCTGATTAGATTTTGGTAAATGTTGGTCCAGCCGTTTCGGAGATACGTTTTAAGGAAAAAATTCATTTTGATTTCAAAATTTAAAAAAAAGAAAATCATTTCCATTTTTTTTTAATTTGAATATCTAAAATAATTCGGATTTTGATTTTAATTCTAGCTAAAGTTCTAAATCTCCCCTACATACTTCAGATAAATAATTCTAAGTTTGAAAACTTCTTCGATATTCTTCGAATATTTCATAACGGTGCGGGAATTTCCAGCAATTTGTCTCAAGGCATGATGCCATACACCTCTAATTTATATTTTTGCATGAAAAATAAATTTTAATATAAATTTGTATGATTAATATTTCATTATTGTTATATTAACATCAATATTAATATTATATTAAATTTATTGATATTAATTATATATTTATATTGCTAATGAAAATCCAGTTTAAGTAGATTAATAAATTATTGTCGTAAATTTAAAAATTAATGATAGAAATCATTGAGAAACTGCAACATTTAACTTATAAATAAAATTATAAACAATTGAAAATCGTCTTTAACACAACAATATGGTGTATTTAATAGTATAGAATATTTTATTGTTTTTTTCCTACTTGTTACAACATAATTTTCCTTCTATCACATGCCTCGGACAAGGAACCGAAATCCAGGATTTATCCTCCGCCACATGGCAGGAGAGAGTAGGGTGAAATGAGTGTCTAATCTTGAATTTCGTAATATGTGTCACCCTCGCCCCTTATGATTTTTCTAAGATTCATCCATCCGACCTGCGACCCGGGGCGCGGTACAACTAGAGACGTCATGACCCCGGGGTGGGTCTAATATTGCTACGTCGGAGGTAAATAGCATCTGTTACCCGTAGCGCGAATTAACGCCAAAACTCCACTTGGGGCTAGTGGTATCAGGAGAACATCGATATTATGCAAACATCGATATAGGGAAAAGGTTGATCGAGAACATGTGTACTGAGGATGCAGAGATTTGTGAAAATTTTATGCACGTTTTGGGTTGATCAATTGCTAGGCTCTTTTTAGCGTTTTGTTTACATCGAATTAAAAGGTCGATTTTTTGTAAGTGTATTATACACTAGACCTGGTAACATCTGCAGCTATGTTTATTTCAATTACTTTAGCAGCAAAATGTATTCTAAAGACCCTCCTGTACTCTTATATTGTGTTTTTTTACTCATTCTTTATATGTCTACCAAAACGAAATTTTATTATCAGAATTTTTAAATCTCTATACGTAAGACCTTGATCTGCAAAAATAATTAAATATTAAATTAAAATTTTTCGAATGCACAAATTGCATAGGTATGTACAATATTCGTAGAAAGCGGAGAAAGAAGTTCTTAGTAGTGCATTTATACAAATAATTTGTATACCTCTTATAGATTTTTACTCTAAATTGCCAAATCAATCAAGCTAAATAAATTTATTAACAATCTTTCACCATGATATAATTTTTTTTACTACCCTACAACAAACATTATTGGATCAATTAAAGTACAGAGTTGCTTAGAATGCGATGGAAATGTCACAGAATCGGTTTTGTAATTTTTAATATTAATTATTATTTACGAACGTAAATTGTGTGATATATAATGTTGTCATGGAAAATTTGATAAAAAAATAGATGCAGAAATGCAGAATTCATGAACATATTTGAAGACAGTAGACTCAAAAAAATATATTATGTAAAAATATAATTCTATGATGGAGGTGTATCCATATAATTTCATAATAATTTATGAAATAATTATATAAGATATAATTTCAGCAATAAAAGTTTTAAATAATCAACTAATTAACAAACAATTACGTGATACCTTAGTGGAATCCTTTAAAGAACTTTGCTCTATATCATATTATAGAGTTTGCCAAACAATTATTATTTCATTGATTTTGTGTCGATAAAAAGTTATTTTATAAAAAACTAGTGGGGTGGTGGCATCGTGCCTTAAGGCAAATTGCTGGAACTTTCCGTACGGTAACGAAATGTTCGAGAAATATTAAATGTTTTAGCTTAGTTCTCTTAAAAACTGCCATTTTTTGTACATTTAGCTCCGTATCTTTGAAATGGCTGGGCCAGCCTTTGCGAAAAACTAATAACCACTTCTCCTAATCGTTACTAATTGAATGTTTTTTAGATCATTCAAATCGGATGTTCCGTTCTCTCAAAAACTCGATTTCTATTTTCTGCACTCTTTGCTCTTTATCTCCGAAACTGCTAAACCTGCCTTTGCCAAAAACTAATCAGCACATCTCCTTATCAATAGGAATCGAATGTTTTTTGAACCATTCAAATCGGTTGATCCTTACGCCCGAAAACGTGGGCGAAAAATTGTATGCATACAATACATACACACACACTCACATCCATTTTTTCTGAAGTATGCCAAAATGTTCAGAAACCTTCAAAACGTCGAGAATTGTAAAAATTTTCAATTCCGATTTTCGGCACATTACAATAACTTACCCTACGGGAAGTTAAAAATATTATAAATTTTTTTAACATTATGAATTAAATTATAGCTTAACTGCTGTTTTTGCTAATTATAAATTTTTACTTTCAATCCTTTCATTTATGAATCAAATTTCATTGTCCTTATTTATTTGTTTATTTTATTTATTTATTCATAAGCAAGCCGTAATCAATAATAATAGATATTATTTCAGGCTCTTGTCAAGCTTATTCATAATTAATAATAAAAGGATAGTAATTTTATAATAATCATAGTAGCTGCACGAATTTGGCTTCTAAAAAAAGAACCGAAAAAGGCATTCTGAGATATAGTTTATTTTTATATTGAAAGCTATTAGAAAACAACTCCACAGTCGCCTTTCTAATTAGAATATTGCAGCAATGAGGGTAAAGGGCTACTTTTACTTGAAAAAATATTACTATGCAAATTTCCAAGCCGATGTCACTACTGCTTGACAGCAGGCTGCTTCAAGCGGGTATCGAACCATAAATCGAACACTGTATTGTCAATGCTGTCAATCAGCATCTACATATAATAAATAATAATGGATAGTACTGCCCTAGATCAGGTACGTGAGCTGAGTTAAACTCCAACTCGATTAGGAAAGATCAGTGTGAGTGCAGTCACACCGCAGTGTCCGTAATGGGGTATTTTTAATTAGAAATATATTTTTAATCTAAAATAAACATCACTGCTGCATGATATCAGGTTGTGAAGAACCCACGACCCAGTTCATACAAGTCAGTGCGCTTAATCATTACGTCGGGCTCGCCCGTAGGTAAGCGGTTAAGAGCAACGGGACCTGAATCAGAGATCCCGGGTTCGATACCCACTTCGAGCAGTCTGTTGTCAGGCAGCAGTGACAACGATTTTCACTTGGAATTATAGATAGCAATATGTTTCCAAGTGAAAATAGCCCTTGCCCGCCATTGCTGCACCAATAAAAGGTCAGCCCTATTAGATTAATTCTAATAACAAAAATCATCAAATATGAATGGATTAACCATTGGGTTACCATCTGAAAAATACGAAGTAAGGAGAAGTTTCAGCCCAATAGCTCATAGAACATAAGGTTCTGATTGCTGTTAAAAATTAACAAAAAAAATCATTACGTCATGAATCACCCATTACATATAGTACTGAAAAATATTTTTTCTTAAGTTATTTATTATAAACAAGCTCAACAATAGCCTGAAAGATTCTATTTGTATCTTGCTTATAAATGAACACTATGTGGATATGACGCCTCGCAGTTGATTTTAGATGTGACACAAATGTGCAAATTCGAAGTTGCTCATAATAATTAGAAAAGGGTTTCGAGTAACCTGTGGCACGAAACGTATATATGCGTATTCCGTCATTCGGAGGCAGATCGGGCCTCCTATAGTGGTCCCATCAGCCGCAATACATCGGCGTTCGTCTCCCGGAGACGCCGCAGGGCAGATGGTTACGCAGCGATACGAGGAGCCGGGTCTCCGTACCTAGACCCATGCTTCATTCACGGGATAATGTTTTTCTAGACAATTTGTTCCAAAAGCATTAATCACTCGGATGCCTGTGACAACTTATGCATGACTGACTATGTATATGATAGTAGGGGTCGTGAGCAGGACTCGGAGGGGGTGCCAGTCAAAGAGTTACACAGTATTACATGAATGTGTCACATGGACATGCGATTCGAACACTATTAACATATTAATATTGTTACGGTACGGCAAGTGCGAGACGAATTTTAACATTGAGGGTGATAATTAGAGCGATTTTTGTACGCATGTAGTGTAGGATATTAAGCAATATAATCGAAGTACACGGAAATTTCATCCTTGACTTTTTGAATACTAAACCCTAAACCTTTTGTATACTTTTAAATAAAAAAAAACTAGCAGCACATTTAGATTTTACACATATGGTGGAGCAGAGCTACCAATATATCCAAAACAAGTCAAGTTACAATTTTTTTTAACAACAATATTTGAAAGTAAAGGGTAAAGATGTGTAACTAGCCATACTTTATATCAAGCAACATCGCTATCAGAAAATTAACGGCCATGCTTAAACTCTGCTAACAAATATTTCTGACAAAACACCAGATTAAGGTTATATACAATGTTATCTTTGTAAAAAACGTGACCTTGAAATTTACGCTTTGCATTGGTTGAATATGTTAGCTATTATTGCGTAAAATCCCTTTAAAATTAAAAATAAGACATTGGATCTCTTTGCCCCCTGGCTGTCTCATTTTACCCCATCTATGACATAAAAAGGAATAGATAATAAATTTTAGAAAAATAGTAAAAAATCACATTTCTATTATTAGAAAATAACTGAACATAGTATAATTGTCGTTTTTTAGGTATGTGTTATGTGCTGTGATGTATTTCATATAGTTTAGTAAGACAGTGTAATTACATAAAATTATACTTTTGTTCCTGTTTCTACCCTAATCCAATAATTATTTACTTTAATTAATTAATTATTAAATTATTTTGTATATATTTAATTATAAAGTATCACTATTGTAGTGACAATTAGTTACAGAACATAAAAATAATTAAACATATTAATTAATAATATTTATTAACTAATTATTAAACTCAATTGATGTTTTTAAAAACAAACTGTACCAGATCGATGAAATAAGATTATTTCGGACTTATTGTTAGTACAAAATATTCAAAATATATAATTTTTAAAGTCACAAGAAGATTTCAATTTGTAGTTATTAATTAATAGTTATCCATTAATATAAAAACATTAAACTTTGAATAATATATTATTAAATTTAATTAGCAATTATTTGACTTATTGCACAAAATTTAAAAAAAATCATATGTTTTGTGCGCAATCGATTCTTGAAAAAATACTATCAACTACTCGTAATCAAATTTTACTTTCAAATGAATTCTCAATTTATATACATTTGAATCTTACGACCCAACTACCCGTCTATAATATGACTTGCTAAATATGAACATGACATCAAACGCCTTCAAGAAATATAGAAATACATTATCACGATCAAATGGATTGACATTAACGACTTCACCACTACTAATTCCATATCCTTTGCTAATTTGTATATTTCAATATTAATTCGATATTGAGATTT
Organism: Ctenocephalides felis; assembly: GCF_003426905.1. Lineage (NCBI taxonomy): Eukaryota > Metazoa > Arthropoda > Insecta > Siphonaptera > Pulicidae > Ctenocephalides > Ctenocephalides felis. Next base: position 130,022,353 of record NW_020538040.1, read on the forward strand.
AATAGTATTTTTAATTTTTATGTAACGACAGACCTCATGAATTATTCACAAAATTATTTGTTTTAAATGATTTATAATTCTTTTTTGGATTCATTAAATATGTAAGAACCTAACTGATAATTAAATATGTACAAAATTAGTTTTCAAAACTGATTAAAATTTTACTTCACTACGATAATTACTTTGGTGTTTTAACGAAAATCATTCATTAGAACGAATCCTATGAATTTTTTATACGGTTTGTATTATACTAGTGCCTGTTTAAAGCCTGATTTATTAAGAAGTTTAAAACTAAAATCACCGCTTCACAAAAAATGTGTTAGAAACACGGAATCTTATTACCATAGTTTATGCTCCAAAGATTTTCTTACAGACATCCAAATACACACAAACACAAGCACGGGTAATTAAATTCATAAATGGTTTTATTTCATTTGACTAAAAAAATCATTAACAATGATTAAAAAAAACTAAATTAGAATCTGGGTATAATATTTTTAATTGAATTTTTTTTAATATATCGTGTACGAACTACTAAAAATGCAAAACTCGTGATATTTATTATTCGTTTCATCAATTTTGTATTTATTGAAGCTATTGTATGCGCCAATTTATTTTAAAAAACGAAAAAGTTTAACCTATTGAACTAATTAAAAGAGATAAATAAATTAACAGTTTTACTCTTAAATTTACAAAGCAACAAGTTATTGTATACAAAATAATATAATTTTGATCTTTGGGTGCTAATATTCCATTTAAATTTACCTTGCCCAAATGCTTCTGAATTTGAAAATGAGATTTTCGGCATTTCGAAGGCAAAATTTAAGTTTTGAATATATATTCACAAGATGCCATTCATTATGCCCTTTAAAGTCAATAATTTTGGCTATAGAAAACAAAAACGTGATCTACAAATCACGAATTTTTGGTATATTTTGACTTTCCCCACATGCTCCTAGTTTTTTGATAAAATATTGAATGCAACTCTTTCAGAATCATATAGATGTTAAGTATAATACCGATGAGAACAATATACATTGTCAGAAAAATACTAAGGTGGCACTGTGGGCTACAAAAACGCAAAACAGTGATGCGGCAATAACTCAGTCAGTTGCGTGCCTGACCCACACGCCAAGGTTACTCGGTTCGAGCCCTGGCACTGACATAGAATTTTTATTTGAGTTGCCACATTGAAGTCAGGTAGAAAATGTTGGTTTGAGATGGAGTACAATTAGAAGTTAAAAAAGAAAGTTAGAAGAAAAAAAAGAATGAAAAAGTCAGTTATAAAAAATAGCATTTATAAAGATAGTATATGATATAAAAAAGATAGTATAAAAATCTTAAAGAAAATTGAAGATATGGCCAATGCTCTAACAATAAGTGAAAGAGACCAACAAAAAATAAATAAAAAAGAACAAGGTAACAACAGTGGTTCTTACAGAATTGTAGTTAGTGATGATTGCGGTTAGTGATGAAAATGAAATATATAAGCAAAGTATTATTATAATATTCATAACAATAATCCCAAGTGGTTTTCGAATTAAGTAATGATTATCCCATGTGAATTCTTACCGCGGCTGGTGTATCGATATTGCATGCCCGCCACCGCCACCGTCACCGCCGCCGCCGCCGCCGATGTAATAGTTTCGTATCTCCGGCAAATAGAAGTCGATAGGCGGAGCCGAGGCGATACAGAGTGGGTATACGCTTTCGATTTGCTGTTAGAAGAACACGTGGAAAACTGTGAATTCAGAATTCAGAATTCTGCAACCGATAATAATTCAGGCATCCGTTAAACACGCAATTTGTCGGTTACGCACGTAACGGCGTAATGCGCCGTTGCTACGCAGATCGGGCCGAACACCAGAACACCACATAAGCACATAGGCACATAGGCACATAGGCACATCGATACGCAGGCACATATCCTGCACGGGGTACGTGCTCGACCATGTGCGGATTCGAGATCTTTATCGATGTTGGGCAAGTATCGATGTTGAAGCACCCTTGATAGGAGGACAAATTGATTGCAGGTCTATATTGATTCGGTTAACTCATTTCAGCTCGTTGTTCTACTTACAGTTAGTATACTTGTACAACTATCTTTAGTATTGTCTTACTTTAACTCGGCAACACTTTGTAACGTTTATAAACAAAAATGCAAATAAAAATGAAAACACATAACCCCATGTAGACTATGACACCTAGACTATCATCTTGGGCTATATGCCAGTTTCAAGTTAGTAGTGAATGTTAGGCAAAAATTTATTTTAATGGTTCCTTAGTCAAGTACAACACGTTTACTGGTTTATTCCTAATTCAGTTCATATGTGGGCTCGCTCATAGGTAAGTAAGTGACTAGAACCACCGGACCTGAATCAGAGGTCCCAGGTTCAATCCCGCGTTCCGAGCAGCTTGTTGTCAAGCTGTACTGTCAATGGTCTTCACTTGGATATATAGATAGCAATACGTTTCCAAGCAAAAGTAGCTCTGGTCTGGCATCGCTGCATCAATAAATATGCGCCCTATTACAGAAATTGCAACAAAAATTCATCACACAGTGATGGAACAACTGGTTGTGCTGCTATTTGTAGAACCGATTAGTATTAAGTCAAATCAGCCCAACAGCTTATAGAACTCTTAAGGTCTGATTGCTTCAAATAATAATAAAAAAAATCATATATACATTAGTCTGTTAAACTACTTATACTTGTGGTTGAAAATTGATATTTTACAAAAAATTATTGGTAAATTAGTACAAAATTAATTTTGTAGCTCCAATATGTGTATGAAAAATGGACCATTACATAAATGTGTATTAATTTATTTTGAATTGAAGAGAAAGCACATAAGCTCAAATATGAAAAAAATACTCCAGCTTGGGGGGTGCAGATTGAAGTTGTTTGTCCATGATAAGTAAACATCAATCATAAGGGTTTCTTGGTGAAACCCATATCAATAAAGTCAACTTTTATTAAGTAGTTGTAATGTAATTATATTATGTAGTTCCATTGTAAATAACAATATATTTGTCACTATTTTTACAGTTTAATATAATCAGATTGAACCTTTAGGTTTTACAAGGTTATCAGCAAACTGTATATAACTTTAAGTAGAATCTCTTCAGTCTGAAACTTTGCAAGCTTAAGCTTAAACAAGCTTCAAAATTTATATTTTTTTAAATCTCATGGCCATTTTTAAATCTTTTATTAGCAATAGTTTATTGAAGTACTTTGATGACGTTTTAACCTGTTCAATGTAAGGTAATTAGTAGCATTAGAAATCGTCGTGCCTATATATATGAATAGATTCATTGGTGATTATCGGGGTTTTCATAGCCCTGTAATAAGTTATAATTATAATTATTTAAATTATAATTCTGCCTTGCACCAATTTTATTTTTCATTTATAATATGAAATAAGTATATTCGAAATAAAATCTACAAATTCAAAATAAAACCTTAGATCCACTCATAAAGTGAGTTTGACCATGAAAATGTAATACTAACTCCAAGTATATTGCATTTTTGTAAAAATGCACTACTTTTATACATCCATAACTTTTATACCGATTGATATGAATAAGGTATTCGTTAATAATAATAGTAAGTATATTTTCACGGAGCCCCTTTCTCCTATACATTACGCCTCCTGTCTTCGCATCGCAAATCGCGCTAATAACATCATTTATGCGAAAAGAAACATGACCGACAAAAGCTTTGTTGAGATCAAAAATGAAACGTCATTCATACATCGATCGGGGTGTTCGATAATAAATATCGTAAATTGATTCGGAGAGCTAGTTTTCTGCATTAGTAACAATTAGGAAAAATCAATAATAAATAATTCATAGAGACCAAATGCGATTTGATACAGGGTATAGCTTGACTGAAAGGTTCGTGGGTAAAATGGTTCACCACCAAAAGATGTTTTGGTTGTGAATACCGTTGTTTACCTTATGCGACCTTTAGGAAGTAATTCTATTGAACATAGTATTATAGTTGCTTGTTTGATACGTGTTACGTGTTGCGATGTAGTTCATTTGGTATAGGCAGTATAAGTACTCAAAGTCAAATTGAACCTTTGTGCCTCGCCGAACACTATACATACATACATATACATAAATACACACACACACATATATATATATATATATATATATATATACTCATATATAATTATAAACTGTTAATATGCCATTTCGGAATATTTTATTATAATTTCCAGCCTATTATTCTGTTAAGATTCTAGAAGGCTGCAGCAGATAAAGTCGCTTTAACATTACAATAGAAGTTGCATGACTGAAAACTTCCCAGTTTTCTCATTCGGTGTACAATTACCTGTAAAATTGTACTTAATAGTTGAAATGATTTATGACTATAAAAGCTTTTGAGTTTCAACAAAAAATACATAATATATAGCCAAACCCTTTATTACTGTAAGTGGGCACCGAGGTATAAAGACGTAATTTTGAAATGCAATTTTCAAATCGAAATATAATTTTATTGATATATCTTTCTTGTTTTCTATTAATTCGGTGAAATGATTATAAGTTAATGTACCTTATAATAAAAACACTTAATTTTAAACGTCTACACATCTACAAACATTTATATTAGTATAGTTAAATTCGGAAAACTGAGTTTTGGACAATCTGATATCATGCAGTATTTATAACTAATTGCAATATAGGTCAGGGCGAGGCACAAAGATACATTTAGAATTTTAGTAATAATACTGTGAAAACTAAACTAACTACATCACAACAAATATTTGGCTATGTTCAGTAAAACTCTCAGCTAATTCATCATTGTAGAAATGTATTTTTTGCAGTTTTTCAAAAAATTGTCACCTTTCTTACCCCACTTCTTAGGCAGGGTAAAATAGGACGACCAAAGGGCAAACAGGTTCAATGTCTTATTTTTTATTTTAAAGTGATACGAAATAAAGGCTATAGATATTTTACAGAGATAACATTGTATATAACCTTCATGTGGTATTTAGTCAGAAATATTTAGCAGAGTTGGAATAACTATTTATTTAATTTATCTCTTATAAAATTGCATTTGTCATATGTTCAGTTGGTCCTTTTTAGTCCACCCACGTGTAAGCTCTGATAGAGGTTATAAAACTTATAAACTAAAACTAAATCTAATTAACAATACACCTTATAAAACAATTAAATAACGTGTACTCAATATTTATATTAAGGTCTCGTAAACTAAACAACAATGCTCACAACCAAAAAAACTAACAACAAAAGAAAATACTATTGTTATGGATTTTCGAACATGTTCGTTTTTCTCTTTATAGGAACGTCGTAAAGATCAAAGTGATGGCTATACATCTTTTTGCCTCTATTTTCAATTACTGTTAAAAATTCTTAACTATACTTGTTTTTGAGATATCGGTGGTGAAATTTTTCCAGCGGATCTTTAATCTCTGCACTATCCTATACTTAAAAATTATATTCAGATATTGTAAACTAAACAATAGTGTTCAAATCCAAAAAAACTAAATACAAAAAAATACTTTCGTTAAAATATTGACAATGTAGTCGTTCATCTCGTGCTAGCGACGTCGCCCGAATAAAGGCGATGACTGATTACACATATTTTGCCCTCTACTGTAAAATAGTAAAGTTAAAAAAATCCAGACTTTACATGGTTTTGAGATATTGGTCGTGGACCTTTTTACCCACGCACCTTTAAGCTCCGTTCTACTCTATTTCCCTGAATCGAGTTTGAGTAAAGCACCCATTATTATAGCTAAAATAATTTTTAAACCTATTAGTATCAAATGATATTCAAGATGTAGATGACATCTAAAAACAAACTAAGTGCTCATCGGACAATTAAATATCAAAGAACCAAATCTACAAACGATCAATGAAAATTAATGAAAATGGAAAACTCGGATGGAAAAACTAAGCCTTTCCGAGAGTGACACCCCCTCGGATGCAGACAGCCATTTTGGTTTATTACGAAAGGAGCAGCGAGTGGCTCCGAGACAGGAGTGAGAGGGACCGTGCGCCAATTAAGCGCGCCAGCTGCTGAAATTAATGTATCCCTGCTTTTAAGATGTAATTGGCCCGTTTATAATTTACCTACCGAAATTTATACCATGAACCGTAGATATATTATGTTATGTATGCTTAATTGTGGAAGCATGACGTACCGAGGAAAGGATATAATGGAACGATGCGTTTATCAAATTATTTTATTATTGTTTTTGGCATAATGAAAACACTTGCAAAAATTGTGAAAATATAAAATTGGAAATTCTATTAAACTAAGCTTTTTGAGTAGGGTAGGGCGAGTCACAAAGTCAAATTTGACCTTCAGTAATTATACAGCCTAAACCAAATGTACTACATGACAACATTTAACATTTAAACAAACAACTTTCTATGTTCAGTTCCAATTAATTCCTAAATAGAGAATGATGATTTTTTTTACTATTTTCTAAAACTTGTCATCTGTGCCTTTTGCCCCATTTTGCGGGGTAATAAAGAACAGTCAAGGGGCAAACCAATCCAATGTTTATCTTTTTACTTTGCAATGGATTTTATGAAATAATAGCTACTTTAATTAAACAATGCAAAATACAAATTTCATAGGCACATTTTTCACGAAGGTCACACTGTTGGTCACGTATTTCCTATGAAATATTCATCAGCAGAGTAGAAATAATATTCATTTATTTATGTCTTGTAAAATTGCTTTTTTAACTTGTTGTTTACACATTTGCCAGTGTAAATGTTCAGCTGGCCCTTTTTACCCCAATGACATGTAACCTTTCATAAAAGTTATATAAAAAAACTGTTGAATCTGACTTAAAACAATTATATTAATTTCAGGTTTCGTGAACATTCGTAAATCAATCAATTCGTAAAAATTATATTAGGCAAACGACCTAACTCTAAACAAGAAAACTGATAACGAAGAAGAAATATTTCTGTTACAAATATTGATACATGTCCATTTATCTCCTGATAGTGACGTCACACGAATTAGGTGATGGCTGGTTACACATCTTTTGCCCTCTCCTTTAGAATAGTGTCGTTAAAAAACACTTTACTTGTTTTTTAGATAATGGTGGTAGACTTTTTAATCCATGACCTTTAAGCCCCGAAACTTCCTTAATTTGAGTTAGACATTTTTATCGAGCCCGAATGCAGGGTATTTGTATTATTTTATATACTGCTTAATAATAAACGAGTACTCGGTACAAAGATAGACTCATGATTTAAGAACATCAACTAGATTATAAAGGTTTCTAATTTAAATTCTATATCAAACTTTCGACATATTTTCGATAAATATTACAAAAAAATAGATATCACTGCTGCTTGACTTTAAATTATAACTTTACAAAACTCAATGCTTCATACTCAAATATAAA
>NW_020538040.1:130030756-130074431 GCF_003426905.1 Ctenocephalides felis
CCCCTTATGATTTTTCTAAGATTCATCCATCCGACCTGCGACCCGGGGCGGTACAACTAGAGACGTCATGACCCCGGGTGGGTCTAATATTGCTACGTCGGAGGTAAATAGCATCTGTTACCCGTAGCGCGAATTAACGCCAAAACTCCACTTGGGGATAGTGGTATCAGGAGAACATCGATATTATGCAAACATCGATATAGGGAAAAGGTTGATCGAGAACATGTGTACTGAGACGGACGTAGAGATTTATAAAAATTGTATGCGCGTTTGGGTTGATCAATTGCTGGGCTCTTTTTAGTGTTTTGTTTACATCGAATTAAAAGGTCGATTTTCAGTAAGTGTATTATACACTAGACCTGGTAACATCTGCAGCTATGCTTATTTCAATTACTTTAGCAGCAAAATGTATTCTAAAGACCCTCCTGTACTCCTATATTGTGTTTTTTACTCATTCTTTATATATCTTTACCAAAACGAAATTTTATTATCAGAATTTTTAAATCTCTATACGTAAGACCTTGATCTGCAAAAATAATTAAATATTAAATTAAAATTTTTCGAATGCACAAATTGCATAGGTATGTACAATATTCGTAGAAAGCGGAGAAACAAGTTCTTAGTAGTGCATTTATACAAATAATTTGTATACCTCTTACAGATTTTACTCTAAATTGCCAAATCAATCAAGCTAAATAAATTCATCAACAATCTTTCACCATGATATAATTTTTTTTACTACCCTACAACAAACATTATTGGATCAATTAATGTACAGAGTTGCTTAGAATGCAATGGAAATGTCACAGAATCGGTTTTGTAATTTATAATATTAATTGTTATAAACGAAAATTATGTCACATATAATGTTGTCATGAAGAATTTGATAAAAAAAATGGATGCAAAAATGCAGAATTCATGAAGATATTTGAAGACAGTAGACTCAAAAAAATATATTATGTATAAATATAATTCTATGATGGAGGTATATAAAATATATAATTTTAGCAATAAATTTTTTTAAAAATCAACTAATTAACAAACAATTACGTGACACCTTAGTGGAATCCTTTAAAGAATTTGCTCTATATAATTTTACAGAGTTATCTTTACAATTATTATTTCATTGAATTTGTGTCTAAAGAAGTTCGATAAAAAATATTATTAAAAATTTCAACATAAGAGATTAAATTAAAATTTACTGCTGTTCGGATAGACTTTATGATGAAGAATACAATCATATTAAGTATATTTTTTTAATTTTAATCCTTTTATGCATGCCAAATCAAACATTTTATTGTATTGAACACTGCTTATTACTAAGATCAACGTTATTACCAGGCAAAAACGAAACCATTAATTGTTTTACTATCTGAGATATAGTTTATTTTTATATTGAACGCTATTAGAAAACAACTCCACAGTCGCTTTTCTAATTGGGATACTGCAGCAAGGCTGCGTAAGGGCTGTTGGAAAAATATTACTATGCAAATTTCCAAGTCGATGTCACTACTGCTTGACATCAGGCTGCTCAAAGCGGGTATCGAACCTGGGTTGTGAAGAACCCACAACCCAGTCCATGCAAGTGAGTGCGCTTAATCATTACGTCGGGCTCGCCCGTAGGTAAGCGGTTAAGAGCGACGGGACCTGAGTCAGAGGTCCCGGGATCGATACCCACTTCGAGCAGCCTGTTGTCAGGCAGCAGTGACAACGACTTTAACTTGGAAATATAGATAGCAATATGTTTCCAAGTGAAAATAGCCCTTGCCCGGCATTGCTGCACCAATAAAAAGTCAGCCCTATTAGATTAATTCTAATAACAAAATCATCAAATATGAATGGATTAACCATTGGGTTACCATCTAAACAATACAAAGTAAGGAGAAGTTTCAGCCCAACAGCTCATAAACGTAAGGTTCTAATTGCTATTAAATTAACAAAAAAAAATCATAACGTCATGAATCACCCATCACATATAGTACTGCAAAAATTTTTTTCTTAAGTTATTTATTATAAACAACCTCAACAATAGCCTGAAAGATTCTATTTGTTCTTGCTTATAAATGAACACTATGTGGATATGACGCCTCGCAGTTGATTGTAGATGTGACACAAATGTGAAAATTCGAAGTTGCTCATAATAATTAGAAAAGGGTTTCGAGTAACCTGTGGCACGGAACGTATATATGCGTATTCCGTCATTCGGAGGCAGATCGGGCCTCCTATAGTGGTCCCATCAGCCGTAATACATCGGCGTTCGTCTCCCGGAGACGCCGCAGGGCAGATGGTTACGCAGCGATACGAGGAGCCGGGTCTCCGTACCTAGACCCATGCTTCATTCACGGGATAATGTTTTTCTAGACAATTTGTTCCAAAAGCATTAATCACTCGGATGCCTGTGACAACTTATGCATGACTGACTATGTATATGATAGTAGGGTCGTGAGCAGGACTCGGAGGGGGTGCCAGTCAAAGAGTTACACAGTATTACATGAATGTGTCACATGGACATGCGATTCGAACACTATTAACATATTAATATTGTTACGGTACGGCAAGTGCGAGACGAATTTTAACACTGAGGGTGATAATTAGAGCGATTTTGGTACGCATTTTTTTGAATTGTAGTGAAGTATACCGAAATTTCATCATTGACTTTTTGAATACCAAACCCTAAACCTTTTGTATACTTTTAAATAAATAAAAAAACTAGCAGCACATTTAGATTCTACACATATGGTGGAGCAGAACTACCAATATATCCAAAACAAGTCAAGTTACAATTTTTTTTTAACAACAATATTTGAAAGTAAAGGGTATAGATGTGTAACCAGCCATCGCTTTGAATCAAGCAACGTCGCTATCAGAAAATAAACGGCCATGTTTATACTCTGCTGATGAATATTTCTGACAAAGTACCAGATTAAGGTTATATACAATGTTATTTTTGTAAAAAATGTGACCTTAAAATTTATACTTTGCATTGGTTGAATATTTTAGCTATTATTTCGTAAAATCCCTTTAAAATTACGACATTGGTTCTGTTTACTCCCTGGCTTTCCCGATTTACCCCACATATGGGATAAAAACGAATAGATAATAAATTTAAAAAAAATAGTAAAAAATCGCATTTTAATTAATTACAAATAACTGGGATTTTTGCTGAACATAGTACTATAGTTGTTTAGGTATGTGATATGTGATGTGATGTATTTCATATAGTTTAGTTAGATAGTATAATTACATAAAATTATACCTTTGTGCCTGTTTCTACCCTATTCCAATAATTATTAACTTTAATTATTTAATTATTAAATTTAATTATAACTACCTTCACTACTTTATGGTAGTGACAATTAGTTACAGAATATAAAAATAATTAAACATATTCATTAATAATATTTATTAATTAATTATTATACTCATTTGATGTTTTTAAAAACAAACTGTATCAGATCAATAGAATAAGTTATTTCGGACTTATTGTTAGAACAAAATATTAAAAATATATATTTTCTAAAGATACAAGGAGATTTCAATGTGCAGTTATTAATCAATAGTTATCCATTTATATAAACGCATTAAATTTTGAATAATATATTATTAAATTTAATTAGCAAATATTGGACTTATTGCACAAAATTTAAAAAAACTAGCTGTAAGTGGAATTCTGTCTTAAGGCAATTAAGGCATCGTGCCTTGAGGCAAATTGCTGGAACTTCCCGTACCAAAAATTATTATTTTTTTAAAAACGATTAACATTTTTGAAAAAATTTTACTTCGAAAAAATAAGATTTTTTAGAAAATTTTAAATTGGACAAAAATTACTTTTTTTGAAAATAAAATTTTTTTTAAAAAAAAAAATTTTAAACAATTTTTTTATAAAAATTTTTTTTTGGAAAAAATGTTATCTTCATTTTGATATATTTTGGAAGATCTGAACTTTTTTTCAAAGCAATCGTACTGCTTTAACTGCATAGAGACAAAATATAAAGCGCGTAAGCGCCGCGTCGCTGTCTAACAAAAAACAATGGTACGGAACCCATAGGAATGTAAACAAAACTTATACTTATTGTAAAAATCTCAATAAAATATCTGAATTTGATATGCATATGTCTAATGTCTAATGATTATTGTTGACCGCCAAATGTTATTTTTTTTAGTTTTTTTTACTAGATCTCCGAAACCGCTAGTCCTATCTTCATGAAAATTTGATCAAATCTTCATCTTGTTAATACAAGTAAATGTTTTTTGAACTATACAAATCGAACGCTCCGTTCTCTTAAAAACTAAGTTACCGTTTTTGACCCTTTTTGCCCCATATCTTCGGAACGGCTAGAATGTTTTTTGAATTATTCAAATTGCTTTATCCGTGTTCCCGAAATCGTCGACGAAAATTTGTATCCGAACACCACACATGCACGCACACACACACATACACACACACATACATCAATTTTCTCCAAGGTATGCCAACATATTCAGAAACCTCTGAAACGTGAAGATATATAAAAATTTTCATTTTCGATTTTTTTGCGATTACTTACCCTATGGAAAGTTAATTATAAATAAATCAGTTTATGATCTCCAGAACATTAACAATCGTCATTTCATTTCGAATCAAATTCCAAAAAAAAATAGTTGCCAAATTTACACAAAATTGAAAAAGTGCTCCCGCATAGTCACAGTCTAAACGCATTTGCAAATAATTCTGTGCGACATTTTCACTTATACTGTGCTCAGTTTGGCGGCATTTTCACATTTTTCAATAATTTTCACAAAATTGGAAAAGTGCTCCAGTACACAAACAGTCTAAACGCACTTGCGTAAACATTTCTACCAGAGTGGCGCTTAGACTGTGCTTAGCTTGGGTGATTTTTTGAATTTTTAGTCCAAAATTACAAAAAAAAATTTTTGAAAAAAAATTAGAAACAAAAAATTTTTTTTTCCAAAATCAATTGTTTTGTTGAAAAAAGCAGAAAGTTCTTTGAATCATTTAAATCGGACGCTTAGTTCTCTCAAAAACAGCCATTTTTTTAAAATTTAGCTCTGTAACTCCGAAACCTCTGGGCCTACCTTTGCCAAAAACTAATCAGCACATCTCCCTATCAATAGGAATCGAATGTTTTTTAAACCATTCAAATCGGTTGATCCGTTCTCTCAAAAATTCGCTTTCTATTTTTTGCACTCTTTGCTCCATATCTCCGTAACGGCTGGACCTGCCCTTGCCAAAAATTAATCAGCATATCTCCCCATCAGAAGAAATCGAATGCTTTTTTAACTATTCAAATCGGTTGATCCGTGCGCCCGAAAACGTGGACGAAAAAACGCGGACATACAAAACACACACACACACACACACACACACCACACACACATCCATATTTTCTGAGGTATGCCAAAATGTTCAGAAACCTTCAAACGTCGAGAAATGTAAAAATTTTTGATTTCGATTTTGGACGATTACTATAACTTACCCTACGGAAAGTTAAAAATCATATATGTTTTGTGCGCTTAATCAAGTCTTGAAAAAATACTGTCAACTACTCGAAATCAAATTTTACTTTCAAATGAATTCTCAATATACATACATTTGAATCTTACGACCCAACTACCCGTCTATAATATGACTTGCTAAATATGAACATGACATCAAACGCCTTCAAGAAATATAGAAATACTTTATCACGATCAAATGGATTGACATTAACGACTTCACCACTACTAATTCCATATCTTTTGCTAATTGTATATTTTCAATATTAATTCGATATTGAGATTTAATAGTATTTTTAATTTTTATGTAATGACAGACCTCATGAATTATTCACAAAATTATTTGTTTTAAATGATTTATAATTCTTTTTTTTTGATTCATTATATATGTAAGAACCTAACTGATAATTAAATATGTACAAAATTAGTTTTTTAAAACTGATTAAAATTTTACTTCACTACGATAATTACTTTGGTGTTTTAACGAAAATCATTCATTAGAACGAATCCTATGAATTTTTTATACGGTTTGTATTATACTAGTGCCTGTTTAAAGCCTGATTTATTAAGAAGTTTAAAACTAAAATCACCGCTTCACAAAAAATGTGTTAGAAACACGGAATCTTATTACCATAGTTTATGCTCCAAAGATTTTCTTACAGACATCCAAATACACACAAACACAAGCACGGGTAATTAAATTCATAAATGGTTTTATTTCATTTGACTAAAAAAATCATTAACAATGATTAAAAAAAACTAAATTAGAATCTGGGTATAATATTTTTAATTGAATTTTTTTTAATATATCGTGTACGAACTACTAAAAATGCAAAACTCGTGATATTTATTATTCGTTTCATCAATTTTGTATTTATTGAAGCTATTGTATGCGCCAATTTATTTTAAAAAACGAAAAAGTTTAACCTATTGAACTAATTAAAAGAGATAAATAAATTAACAGTTTTACTCTTAAATTTACAAAGCAACAAGTTATTGTATACAAAATAATATAATTTTGATCTTTGGGTGCTAATATTCCATTTAAATTTACCTTGCCCAAATGCTTCTGAATTTGAAAATGAGATTTTCGGCATTTCGAAGGCAAAATTTAAGTTTTGAATATATATTCACAAGATGCCATTCATTATGCCCTTTAAAGTCAATAATTTTGGCTATAGAAAACAAAAACGTGATCTACAAATCACGAATTTTTGGTATATTTTGACTTTCCCCACATGCTCCTAGTTTTTTGATAAAATATTGAATGCAACTCTTTCAGAATCATATAGATGTTAAGTATAATACCGATGAGAACAATATACATTGTCAGAAAAATACTAAGGTGGCACTGTGGGCTACAAAAACGCAAAACAGTGATGCGGCAATAACTCAGTCAGTTGCGTGCCTGACCCACACGCCAAGGTTACTCGGTTCGAGCCCTGGCACTGACATAGAATTTTTATTTGAGTTGCCACATTGAAGTCAGGTAGAAAATGTTGGTTTGAGATGGAGTACAATTAGAAGTTAAAAAAGAAAGTTAGAGAAAAAAAAGAATGAAAAAGTCAGTTATAAAAAATAGCATTTATAAAGATAGTATATGATATAAAAAGATAGTATAAAAATCTTAAAGAAAATTGAAGATATGGCCAATGCTCTAACAATAAGTGAAAGAGACCAACAAAAAATAAATAAAAAAGAACAAGGTAACAACAGTGGTTCTTACAGAATTGTAGTTAGTGATGATTGCGGTTAGTGATGAAAATGAAATATATAAGCAAAGTATTATTATAATATTCATAACAATAATCCCAAGTGGTTTTCGAATTAAGTAATGATTATCCCATGTGAATTCTTACCGCGGCTGGTGTATCGATATTGCATGCCCGCCACCGCCACCGTCACCGCCGCCGCCGCCGCCGATGTAATAGTTTCGTATCTCCGGCAAATAGAAGTCGATAGGCGGAGCCGAGGCGATACAGAGTGGGTATACGCTTTCGATTTGCTGTTAGAAGAACACGTGGAAAACTGTGAATTCAGAATTCAGAATTCTGCAACCGATAATAATTCAGGCATCCGTTAAACACGCAATTTGTCGGTTACGCACGTAACGGCGTAATGCGCCGTTGCTACGCAGATCGGGCCGAACACCAGAACACCACATAAGCACATAGGCACATAGGCACATAGGCACATCGATACGCAGGCACATATCCTGCACGGGGTACGTGCTCGACCATGTGCGGATTCGAGATCTTTATCGATGTTGGGCAAGTATCGATGTTGAAGCACCCTTGATAGGAGGACAAATTGATTGCAGGTCTATATTGATTCGGTTAACTCATTTCAGCTCGTTGTTCTACTTACAGTTAGTATACTTGTACAACTATCTTTAGTATTGTCTTACTTTAACTCGGCAACACTTTGTAACGTTTATAAACAAAAATGCAAATAAAAATGAAAACACATAACCCCATGTAGACTATGACACCTAGACTATCATCTTGGGCTATATGCCAGTTTCAAGTTAGTAGTGAATGTTAGGCAAAAATTTATTTTAATGGTTCCTTAGTCAAGTACAACACGTTTACTGGTTTATTCCTAATTCAGTTCATATGTGGGCTCGCTCATAGGTAAGTAAGTGACTAGAACCACCGGACCTGAATCAGAGGTCCCAGGTTCAATCCCGCGTTCCGAGCAGCTTGTTGTCAAGCTGTACTGTCAATGGTCTTCACTTGGATATATAGATAGCAATACGTTTCCAAGCAAAAGTAGCTCTGGTCTGGCATCGCTGCATCAATAAATATGCGCCCTATTACAGAAATTGCAACAAAAATTCATCACACAGTGATGGAACAACTGGTTGTGCTGCTATTTGTAGAACCGATTAGTATTAAGTCAAATCAGCCCAACAGCTTATAGAACTCTTAAGGTCTGATTGCTTCAAATAATAATAAAAAAAATCATATATACATTAGTCTGTTAAACTACTTATACTTGTGGTTGAAAATTGATATTTTACAAAAAATTATTGGTAAATTAGTACAAAATTAATTTTGTAGCTCCAATATGTGTATGAAAAATGGACCATTACATAAATGTGTATTAATTTATTTTGAATTGAAGAGAAAGCACATAAGCTCAAATATGAAAAAAATACTCCAGCTTGGGGGGTGCAGATTGAAGTTGTTTGTCCATGATAAGTAAACATCAATCATAAGGGTTTCTTGGTGAAACCCATATCAATAAAGTCAACTTTTATTAAGTAGTTGTAATGTAATTATATTATGTAGTTCCATTGTAAATAACAATATATTTGTCACTATTTTTACAGTTTAATATAATCAGATTGAACCTTTAGGTTTTACAAGGTTATCAGCAAACTGTATATAACTTTAAGTAGAATCTCTTCAGTCTGAAACTTTGCAAGCTTAAGCTTAAACAAGCTTCAAAATTTATATTTTTTTAAATCTCATGGCCATTTTTAAATCTTTTATTAGCAATAGTTTATTGAAGTACTTTGATGACGTTTTAACCTGTTCAATGTAAGGTAATTAGTAGCATTAGAAATCGTCGTGCCTATATATATGAATAGATTCATTGGTGATTATCGGGGTTTTCATAGCCCTGTAATAAGTTATAATTATAATTATTTAAATTATAATTCTGCCTTGCACCAATTTTATTTTTCATTTATAATATGAAATAAGTATATTCGAAATAAAATCTACAAATTCAAAATAAAACCTTAGATCCACTCATAAAGTGAGTTTGACCATGAAAATGTAATACTAACTCCAAGTATATTGCATTTTTGTAAAAATGCACTACTTTTATACATCCATAACTTTTATACCGATTGATATGAATAAGGTATTCGTTAATAATAATAGTAAGTATATTTTCACGGAGCCCCTTTCTCCTATACATTACGCCTCCTGTCTTCGCATCGCAAATCGCGCTAATAACATCATTTATGCGAAAAGAAACATGACCGACAAAAGCTTTGTTGAGATCAAAAATGAAACGTCATTCATACATCGATCGGGGTGTTCGATAATAAATATCGTAAATTGATTCGGAGAGCTAGTTTCTGCATTAGTAACAATTAGGAAAAATCAATAATAAATAATTCATAGAGACCAAATGCGATTTGATACAGGGTATAGCTTGACTGAAAGGTTCGTGGGTAAAATGGTTCACCACCAAAAGATGTTTTGGTTGTGAATACCGTTGTTTACCTTATGCGACCTTTAGGAAGTAATTCTATTGAACATAGTATTATAGTTGCTTGTTTGATACGTGTTACGTGTTGCGATGTAGTTCATTTGGTATAGGCAGTATAAGTACTCAAAGTCAAATTGAACCTTTGTGCCTCGCCGAACACTATACATACATACATATACATAAATACACACACACATATATATATATATATATATATATATATATACTCATATATAATTATAAACTGTTAATATGCCATTTCGGAATATTTTATTATAATTTCCAGCCTATTATTCTGTTAAGATTCTAGAAGGCTGCAGCAGATAAAGTCGCTTTAACATTACAATAGAAGTTGCATGACTGAAAACTTCCCAGTTTTCTCATTCGGTGTACAATTACCTGTAAAATTGTACTTAATAGTTGAAATGATTTATGACTATAAAAGCTTTTGAGTTTCAACAAAAAATACATAATATATAGCCAAACCCTTTATTACTGTAAGTGGGCACCGAGGTATAAAGACGTAATTTTGAAATGCAATTTTCAAATCGAAATATAATTTTATTGATATATCTTTCTTGTTTTCTATTAATTCGGTGAAATGATTATAAGTTAATGTACCTTATAATAAAAACACTTAATTTTAAACGTCTACACATCTACAAACATTTATATTAGTATAGTTAAATTCGGAAAACTGAGTTTTGGACAATCTGATATCATGCAGTATTTATAACTAATTGCAATATAGGTCAGGGCGAGGCACAAAGATACATTTAGAATTTTAGTAATAATACTGTGAAAACTAAACTAACTACATCACAACAAATATTTGGCTATGTTCAGTAAAACTCTCAGCTAATTCATCATTGTAGAAATGTATTTTTTGCAGTTTTTCAAAAAATTGTCACCTTTCTTACCCCACTTCTTAGGCAGGGTAAAATAGGACGACCAAAGGGCAAACAGGTTCAATGTCTTATTTTTTATTTTAAAGTGATACGAAATAAAGGCTATAGATATTTTACAGAGATAACATTGTATATAACCTTCATGTGGTATTTAGTCAGAAATATTTAGCAGAGTTGGAATAACTATTTATTTAATTTATCTCTTATAAAATTGCATTTGTCATATGTTCAGTTGGTCCTTTTTAGTCCACCCACGTGTAAGCTCTGATAGAGGTTATAAAACTTATAAACTAAAACTAAATCTAATTAACAATACACCTTATAAAACAATTAAATAACGTGTACTCAATATTTATATTAAGGTCTCGTAAACTAAACAACAATGCTCACAACCAAAAAAACTAACAACAAAAGAAAATACTATTGTTATGGATTTTCGAACATGTTCGTTTTTCTCTTTATAGGAACGTCGTAAAGATCAAAGTGATGGCTATACATCTTTTTGCCTCTATTTTCAATTACTGTTAAAAATTCTTAACTATACTTGTTTTTGAGATATCGGTGGTGAAATTTTTCCAGCGGATCTTTAATCTCTGCACTATCCTATACTTAAAAATTATATTCAGATATTGTAAACTAAACAATAGTGTTCAAATCCAAAAAAACTAAATACAAAAAAATACTTTCGTTAAAATATTGACAATGTAGTCGTTCATCTCGTGCTAGCGACGTCGCCCGAATAAAGGCGATGACTGATTACACATATTTTGCCCTCTACTGTAAAATAGTAAAGTTAAAAAAATCCAGACTTTACATGGTTTTGAGATATTGGTCGTGGACCTTTTTACCCACGCACCTTTAAGCTCCGTTCTACTCTATTTCCCTGAATCGAGTTTGAGTAAAGCACCCATTATTATAGCTAAAATAATTTTTAAACCTATTAGTATCAGATGATATTCAAGATGTAGATGACATCTAAAAACAAACTAAGTGCTCATCGGACAATTAAATATCAAAGAACCAAATCTACAAACGATCAATGAAAATTAATGAAAAATGGAAAACTCGGATGGAAAAACTAAGCCTTTCCGAGAGTGACACCCCCTCGGATGCAGACAGCCATTTTGGTTTATTACGAAAGGAGCAGCGAGTGGCTCCGAGACAGGAGTGAGAGGGACCGTGCGCCAATTAAGCGCGCCAGCTGCTGAAATTAATGTATCCCTGCTTTTAAGATGTAATTGGCCCGTTTATAATTTACCTACCGAAATTTATACCATGAACCGTAGATATATTATGTTATGTATGCTTAATTGTGGAAGCATGACGTACCGAGGAAAGGATATAATGGAACGATGCGTTTATCAAATTATTTTATTATTGTTTTTGGCATAATGAAAACACTTGCAAAAATTGTGAAAATATAAAATTGGAAATTCTATTAAACTAAGCTTTTTGAGTAGGGTAGGGCGAGTCACAAAAGTCAAATTTGACCTTCAGTAATTATACAGCCTAAACCAAATGTACTACATGACAACATTTAACATTTAAACAAACAACTTTCTATGTTCAGTTCCCAATTAATTCCTAAATAGAGAATGATGATTTTTTTACTATTTTCTAAAACTTGTCATCTGTGCCTTTTTGCCCCATTTTGCGGGGTAATAAAGAACAGTCAAGGGGCAAACCAATCCAATGTTATCTTTTTACTTTGCAATGGATTTTATGAAATAATAGCTACTTTAATTAAACAATGCAAAATACAAATTTCATAGGCACATTTTTCACGAAGGTCACACTGTTGGTCACGTATTTCCTATGAAATATTCATCAGCAGAGTAGAAATAATTATTCATTTATTTATGTCTTGTAAAATTGCTTTTTTAACTTGTTGTTTACACATTTGCCAGTGTAAATGTTCAGCTGGCCCTTTTTACCCCAATGACATGTAACCTTTCATAAAAGTTATATAAAAAAACTGTTGAATCTGACTTAAAACAAATTATATTAATTTCAGGTTTCGTGAACATTCGTAAATCAATCAATTCGTAAAAATTATATTTAGGCAAACGACCTAACTCTAAACCAAGAAAACTGATAACGAAGAAGAAATATTTCTGTTACAAATATTGATACATGTCCATTTATCTCCTGATAGTGACGTCACACGAATTTAGGTGATGGCTGGTTACACATCTTTTGCCCTCTCCTTTAGAATAGTGTCGTTAAAAAACACTTTACTTGTTTTTTAGATAATGGTGGTAGACTTTTTAATCCATGACCTTTAAGCCCCGAAACTTCCTTAATTTGAGTTAGACATTTTTATTGAGCCCGAATGCAGGGTATTTGTATTATTTTATTATATTGCTTAATAATAAACGAGTACTCGGTACAAAGATAGACTCATGATTTAAGAACATCAACTAGATTATAAAGGTTTCTAATTTAAATTCTATATCAAACTTTCGACATATTTTCGATAAATATTACAAAAAAATAGATATCACTGCTGCTTGACTTTAAATTATAACTTTACAAAACTCAATGCTTCATACTCAAATATAAACATTGTAAACAATTATTTCAATCCCTGTTCATATGTTTGAAATTACTCTCCTCGGAACAAAACCATGAGTAACTTGTATGTGATAAATCAATTAATTTTTAATCGCCTGAATCACAAACATAAAATACATCAAAAATATATCATCTCGCCAGGAAAATATTGTTTCATGTCTAAAAGCGATTAAGGTATATTTTTATTTTTATCGAATATTTTATCTGTTAATAAATCAAAGTATGGTACCACCAACACTCATATTAGAAGCTAAATATTCTATTGAATTGTTGAAAAGTATTTTAGTAATGGAAAATTTGTAACAAATTGAAAACGCAGAAGATGTTCCTCCAAAAACAAAAATTAATGATTGAATCAAAATGATATATGTACCTATAGTATTTACTAAAGAAAACAGTTTCAATGATGAAATTGATACGGATTGTTTCAAGTCAGTTTAGGTACAGCAAATTTAGATTTCGTCTTTTAAATGGCTAAGTACAAAAGGGCAATATCGCTTTAATTATAGTATTGTTAAATATCTAATAGAGTAATATTTTGGTAGCAGCAAATCTAAATCTCGACCCGTTTCATTCGCATCGGATAGCAATTCATCCCTAATGCACATCGGGCTACCCTTTTCATATCGTTCTGTTGAGATACCATTAGCATTTTAATGCGTTCGATATCTACGGCTGTGAATCTCCGCCGCTTTTTCTCTGCCTTCTTCTGATAACACGGAAATTTAGCCAACTATAATCATTTACACAGGCGAAAATATACAATTTAAATTAACCCACTCGCTTTTTCGAATGAGAAAAGGGAGAATACGACGAGCGCCTTTTTCGCCAAGATGAAAAATCGCGTTATTGAATATTTTATGCGATATGCATATCGGATGCTCCACCGTATTATAATAAATCACGAAAGCAATCTTTACTCTAAATAGGGTATTTTTTTCAATTTACACATTCTTCTTGCAGTTCAAAAGATGTTACAGACATTATCATATGGTATACTCGATGGAAGAAAAATTGTTTGCAATTTGACAGGTTAATATATATTAAATTATATAGTGTCCATGAAGAATAGTACACATTTTTAAACATATCACTGAAATTTTTATTAACTCTACAATTCATTTATATTTCGATATGTTTTTAAAATTTCGTAATCCCAAAAATTATAAAAAAGAATTTTCTTTACAAAAACATTGATTTGTATTAAAGTACCCATTTTAACACAAAAGCTTTCAACTAATCAATATAAAATAGTAGCAAAAAAATCAATATACAAAAAGTAGGTACGTATTGCTTTATGATGACTGATTTTTTTATTCAATATAAACAAATTAGCTAATAATAAATTGCAATCATGACATGGGAACTTTGATGTAGAATAATGTGAACGTATAATGTAAAATTCTACAAATTATCTTAAACAAAGCAGTCAAAAAATTACTTGTAAGTTACAAGTTGTACTGACAAACGGTTACAAACAAATTGTAACTAACAAATAGTCTATTTTTCAAGATTTTAAATAATTTTATAAATAAACTACTTTTCATAGGCCTATAATATTTTAAGGTGTTCGATTTTACTATCAACTTTATCACCATGCAAAGTTTTATCATAATCCCAGAAAAGTAAACCTGAGGTTCTCCTTGTGGGATACTAGTTCCAATCAACTGATAAAATTTTTACTATTATAGAATCCCAATGCTACTTAATGCTATTTTGATTTCAAAAATATATATTATGAAATGTTATATTAATTTTTTATATTGTATAATTAATTCAAGAGATAACATATTAAATATTTCAGTTATATATGTGGTGTTCAGTACAAACTAATTCAATTATTTAAGTTATTTTTAAGTTAGTTATTATTTATAAGAAATTAGTTATAAGTAAATAGTTAATATTACGTCATTGTCATTAAAATATTGTTAATATTACTATTAAGATGTTTTTCCAACATGTCAATTTAGTATACAATTTCCCTTTTCAGCTGACAATTGTAAATTTTCCAAACTTACTAAATGTCCTTAACTGGACAGTTGTAAATAACATAGAGAATAATAAAAAAAAAATTAAGTTAAATTAAAATAAAATCCCATAAAGCAATAAAAAAATCTTTATAAATTGAAAAAAACAATCTAGAATAATAATAATATTTTGATTTTATCAATATATAATATGAAATATTATATAAATTTTTCTTTTAACATAAATAAAATTTGGTTTTTAGATAAATTTCAGTTTTTTCATAATCTCAGAATAATTTTAATGGAAATACATTGAGAAAAATCTATAATAAATCAGTTATCAGGAGGTAAG
The DNA here is from genome assembly GCF_003426905.1 of Ctenocephalides felis. Lineage (NCBI taxonomy): Eukaryota > Metazoa > Arthropoda > Insecta > Siphonaptera > Pulicidae > Ctenocephalides > Ctenocephalides felis. The sequence continues at coordinate 130,046,281 of NW_020538040.1, forward strand.
CATAATAATTGAATTACAAAAATGGCTACTACAATATAAGGGTGTGTGATAGGAAGGTGATTTTTTAGAGTTGTTTGCATTTTTCAATATTTTGCAAATGTTTTTAAGAACAGAAATTATTTAATTACAACGCTGAGTAACTTAATTAAATCAAGCGTAAAAAGTGTTGAAATAAACTTATAAGCACAGTTTATAGATATTTACCCATGTATTTTGTAGTTGCGATGTTAAAAGTACGAAAACTGTATCAAACTAATAAAAATTAATTTAAGCTAAATTAAAATAAAATCCCATAAAGAAATTCCGATACCGAGCCTAATCCTAAGCTTTCCTATATTTCCTATTTCCCTTCCGAGTGTACTGTGAAATTTAATGCAGGCCTGTAAACAAAGATGCGACCCTGTGATCCCGAATTCGGTGATAGATCGACAGATTAGGCGATATCATTAATCACCGCGCGAGGCGGCCGATTCGCCGCCTCCGAGCGGGGCGGCAGGATCGCCTCTCCTTTCGCCTCGGCTCGGCGCTCAACACTGGAACTGATAAGAAAGCGACGGTAACTTTGCCTCGGTATCCATCATCATCACTATATAGAGGCTTTTTGTCATGAGGACGATGAAAAAAAAGTACGGGTAAAGGACATAGGCGAGGAGCTTTGTTGATGTCATCGTTTATGGATTTTTGTTAGAAAATGACGCCTTACAAGAAAATTTGACATTTCGAAATTATAATTCTCATTTGCTATGTTTATGGACTTGGATTGTCACAATCGCTTTTATTCAAAAGTGAGAAAAAGCATTTTAAAATGCAGACATACGAGACATACTCGTATATGATATGAATTCATTCGAAAACATTTACCAATCAAAAATAGTGGTGAAGATTTACATACTTAAAAGTATAGTGACATATATATATATATACATATATATATATATATATATATATATATATAATATATATATGTCGGAATACGGAAAACAATATTTTCCATGTAATGTATTTATAGAAAATTTCTAGAGTAGTCAAAATATTATTACTACTATTAATTTTACAAAATACGAACATGTGGTAGGAAGATACAAATTCAGGGGTGTATGTGTGTTTCAATTCCACATTATAAAAAAATTATGGCCATACGATCTCAAATAAAACGTCAAAAATAAAAAAATAAGTAAGATATCTCATAGGAGATAATCTCTTAATGCATTAACACCAACATCACATTGTCTGAAAAAATGTATTTAATTTTGATTGACAATAAAACTATGCAAAAAAAAAATATGAAAAAATTAAAAAAATGTTCAAAAATATGATGAAAAATGTTAGATGTGGCAACAACTGTTATTAACTAAAAGTTTCTTTTTTAGAAAAATTTAACATATTCTTATTCTACGACAATTGATCAATTGATAGTTATACGGTAGGAAAATTGATTGGATTACTAAAATGACTATAACAAAATAAAGGTTATTAGAAAAACAGTAAAAATTCAAGGTTAAATGTAATTTTCAATTATATAAAAAAATGGTTTGAAAATTTTTAAACAGTGTTAGTGGTGGACAGCCCTTAACCAAACATTTTTTGAAGTAAACTTCAAATTTTTCCATAAGCTCAAAATTACTTAATCAAGATTCGATTACTAATATTATTGATTTGAAATTGATTACAAATTAGGCGTTTGTGCTAATATTAGGTGGTATAAATTTAATTTGATTAGTTTTTAATTACGCATTATAAAAAATAGAATGAAAGAAATTAGCTCTTACCACTTAAGGGTATCAAAAGTAGATCTAATCAAACTTCTCGAACCTCATTGTATTTGACTGAAATGACTAAAATTTTATGGTAAATGACTAAAATTTTATGGTAAATGACTAAAATTTTTTGGTATTGGTTCCATAGCTAAATTTATCATAATATTATTAGCTGAATATTATCACAATCGCTCACAAGCATGCAAAACGCTTTTTTAAAAATTTTGAGTATATTATTAACAATTAAAGTAATTTAGAAGAAGTCTAAAGAAAGGGATATAGTTTTTCGTTTAATGTGCTTTTGTATATTTATATAATATATATGCGTGTGAGTGTGTGTATATTTCCTTCTGAAATGAAAGTTATACGTGTTGAGTTTAATTCATTATAATTTCCATTTTGAATATTTCATAGACAAAAACTTTTTCGCAAAGTACGACGCCGCGCAATTCCGAAATCCATTGTTTCCGCGGACGAACTTTTTCCGCGAGCGCAGTCACCTCCATTCGTCCCGAAGAAGTTAACGTAATTTTTATTTATTTGTTTCTTTTTCCTTCCACATTCTTTAAGTTGTTATCTCTTTATTCCCTTTCCGTTCTATCACTTCTAAATTGGGAAATGCGGGAAAGTTCGTAGAAGCTAAATCTAATTTCGACCAAACCTTATCTGGATCCCTTCGTTTTCTGATATTATTAAGTTCGATGATTCAATATGCGGTGTTCTCTTCCAATAAATTCAGATTTATTGCACGTAATTCATGCAATCCTACTAATATAACTTATTTTCATTAGTTATCGATTTGAATTTATCGATGGCGTGGATTGAAAATTCAATAAGTCGGCCAGTTGGATAGCTTTTGATGATAGGATTTTATTTCATTTTGATTAACTGGTATGATTTAACAGTTTTAATTAACGGTGTGATCAGTTTATTTTTATGTTTCTGCATACGACCAAATTATCGTACTGGACGATGCGCCAGTGGCCGCACTGGAGATGGGTTAATGATAATCAGCATATGGGTAATTCGTGCAATCCTACTAATATAACTTATTTTCATTAGTTATCGATTTGAATTTATCGATGGCGTGGATTGAAAATTCAATAAGTCGGCCAGTTGGATAGCTTTTGATGATAGGATTTTATTTCATTTTGATTAACTGGTATGATTTAACAGTTTTAATTAACGGTGTGATCAGTTTATTTTTATGTTTCTGCATACGACCAAATTATCGTACTGGACGATGCGCCAGTGGCCGCACTGGAGATGGGTTAATGATAATCAGCATATGGGTAATTCGTGCAATCCTACTAATATAACTTATTTTCATTAGTTATCGATTTGAATTTATCGATGGCGTGGATTGAAAATTCAATAAGTCGGCCAGTTGAATAGCTTTTGATGATAGGATTTTATTTCATTTTGATTAACTGGTATGATTTAACAGTTTTAATTAACGGTGTGATCAGTTTATTTTTATGTTTCTGCATACGACCAAATTATCGTACTGGACGATGCGCCAGTGGCCGCACTGGAGATGGGTTAATGATAATCAGCATATGGGTTAATCATAATCAGTAAATGGGTTAATCGTTGTGAGGATATGGGTTCATCATAATCAAAAGGATTTATCCATACACAATTCCATACATAATCACTCTTACAAAATATGTTTTGATATTACAAATAAATCTAAGATAACTAAAAAAGTTATAAGCTGCGCGTAATAGTTGAGATGCATCCATCCATGTGATGTGATCCTAAAATATTTTGGTCAGGAGTTCAGTTTTTTGCTCAAATGCTTTTCCGAAGATTGTGCAAGCCTTATTCCATTCCCATGGTCAAAACTTCGCAATAGAATTAGTGTAGGAACCTATACATTTCTAAAACAAATTCATCCGCTGGTTCACGGATCATTTGCCGCGTGCATTTGAGCGCGCGACATGCTTGGCCGACGCACATTGCAATATACGGAGTTACAGACGATGTTTCTCTCTGCCATTAAAGGGATTGCCTTAGACCGAAATTTGACGGATGCAGAATAAACACTAACATACATACATATAGACTGCTGACTCAAGGAAACACTTACGAATTAGATTTAGGGACCACGAGAAAATGGCATAAAATGGTTACCGAATACTAAAATATCGTTAAAACCCATCAAGTGGAGTATGACCAAAGGTTGATCGATATTAGACGATTGGAGTACGCAAAAATACTTATAGATTGAGGTATTATAATATCTTTGAATACATATAGGTCGTAAAAATGTATTCGTGGACCGTAGAAAAAGTTGATCGATATTGGACGATAGAATAGTCCACATTTGACCATCAACAATTTTGTTCACTATTGGGCAGTAAAAAAGTAAATCAAATGTTAGTTACTAATACGATTAAAACTGCGTCAGTTCTAGACAGAAAAATATTGGTGAATTTTAGCTATCTATCTTAAAATTATTAAACACTATGACAATATTGTCTGCCCATCATTCAATAATAAATCAATCATGTATCAATTACCATACATTGAATTTTTAAAACAAATCGAAACTGTCTAATCAACGTCAGCAAAATTCGTAATAATATTTAATAAAATCTTTTTTTAATATTCCGAAAGTCGCCGTGTGCTTAATGCTGATCTTTCTCTAAGCTTCGCTTGCATGACATCCAAGGAATAAGTAGAGAAAATCCCTTCTTAATTGAATTACGTGTAGACAGAAATAAATATGATATAAAAATGAAGGGTCGCCCGACCTTTGCCCGTAACTCCTCTAGCTGCGAAATGATCTGATCATAAATCATGTAATTAAAGAAAGATTATCCTAATATTGTGAAAGGAAAAGAAAATAGGCGGACTAGCCAAAGCCTTTGCAGGATCCGTGTTTGGAGGAAATAGAAAAATACACTTTGGGGGAAGCAAAATCAAGTACCAGAAGGCACTTTGACAAAATGCAATTTTCAAGTAAATATTACTTAATTCTATTATGTAATTAATCATTGTTGTAAAATTGTTTTTGCAAATTTAAGTATTGTGATTAAATCTCAATATTTTCTCACTGTTGATTTCTGTACTGTTCCCTAATAATTAGATATATGTTAGTGCTAAATTACTAGTAAATGATTTTAAAAATAATAATGTTAATCTAACATTGTGAAGATATTAATTATGTCATTATAAATCACAAAAATGCATTTAGAAAGTAAGAACTATGAGTTTACTAGAAATACAAATCTGTATCAATCATATGTTTCGACACTTCAATCAAGTGTCTCAATCAAACCAGAACAAAAACAATAACTTATAATACTAATAATAGTTAAAAAAAAAATACTTTTGATAAAAAAACAACACACAAATGCTAATTTAAATAAAAAACTAAAAAACAGAACATTTTGTCTTATAGACAAAACGAAGTTGCATTATCCGCAAACAATGGAAACTCTGTTCCATATATGTTTCGTGCATGGTTCGTTTATGTTTCGTTTATGTTTTGTGTATGTTTCGTGTATATGTAAACTCACGAGTTATGTGTTGCTGATATATTACAATTCAATTTTTTAACCTATTGTTAGTATTTTCAGTTTTTGATTTTGTACTGGTTTGATATGCTGAATGATGAACACATCAAGTATCAAAAGGTATAATGTATAAAGAATTGTTTATCTATTAACCTTTTATTAATTCGACGAGTTGGCTGCAAATTTATTTCAAATATGTTTCAATGTGAAAATACAGTCAAGGTATATAAAGGTGCGCTTAACCGTTTCCATGGAGTAAGTAAAGTAAAGATTATAATAACTATAATAATTATTAGTGAGTTTGTTGCAAAGCTTCATCATTTTACTCGCACTTCGAAATGGTCGAACAGTAGGTACATAGGTTTCATAACGTATTACATTATATACCGTCGAATTACCGAAATTAGTACAATACATAAAACATGTGCAATAAATTTCCTGGCGGCATTTCCAGATCGTGTTTGACATCTCGAGTTGCAATGCGAAATGCGAGTCGCATTTTTCCGTATTCGGTCGTCCTGAAAGTGTTCACGGAATCGAGTCTGGGGCGATCATTCGTAATATGGCGTTGGCGGGCGGTATGGTAATGTTGGGTCATATATATCATTCGGCCTGACAGGCAATTCTCTTATCTCAGCGAAAGCGTTCTCCGCGGCTGCCGGGGTTCCCATGTTGATTCGGGGACGTTGGCGGGGTGACCCACACTGCGGAAGGGCGACGTTGGCGTTAACCCACCCGAACACGCGCTGCTGGCAGCATGATGCTATTATTTTTGCATTTGTTTATTTTGTTAGGTTCGAGATAACTCGAATATTAACTATGTTTAGTTATGTTTTAGACAATACGAAAGGGATATGAATTTTAAGGTATCGTGCTATGACACGCATTGGCCTACATACCGCAATAAAGTATTGAAAATTTAGAAGACAAATTCAAAAACTTTCGCAATCATTGAAATGTGGCCCTCTTAGAAAAATTGTCAACATTTTCTTTTTTCCCATATATTATTTATACTGATTACTAATAATAAGATAAAATGTATAACAATATTCATAGACATTGTTAGAGTAAAATACCATTGGGTAATGAACTCATATATTTTAATTATATGATGTAATTCAACCTATTCAATAAAACACATGTTTTTTAATGCAAATAATTAATACAAATTCAAAAATACAACTTTATTTTATTTTTATTTATATATTGTGTTGGAAACATTAAATGAGTAATATTTTTAAATAACTTTGAAATGTATTATTTTCAATTGAGATTAATATTGTAAATGAAATAATATTTGATGTGTTTCTATTAATGAACGAATAACGATCGTGAAAATAAGCTTAATCTGCTTCAAAGTTAAATGCCATTAATACCTAGCTTTTATGTTAATGTAAATGCTTAACAAAAAAAATTCAATATTTATTCTGTTTATCTCAAGTGAAATAAAAAATAATTATTTCAATTTTATATTATTTTATTTCACCTCAATAAGTTAAAAGAGTTAGGCTAGCAAACCCTAGTTCCTGGGATCGATGTCAACTTCTGTCAGCTTGGTATCAAGCAGTATGACAAAAAAAAATTCACTAGAAGTTATAGATCTCAAATATAATCTCAGATGGATTTCTGTCTTGATAAATGCTTAAAATAAAACAAATTTATTCATTATTTAGTCTGTTTATCTCAGGTAAAATAAAAAATAATTATTTCATTTTTATTTTATTTTATTTCAAATCGCAAACACCACGTAGAATTTAAAAGAGTGAGACTAGCAACCCCTAGTTCCCGGGATCGATGTCAACTTCGGTCAGCTTGGTATCGAGCAGTATGATATAATATTTGGACTAGAAGTTATAGGCCTCAAATATAATCTCAGGTGAATTTCAGTCATAATATGTCATAACTAGGTAGGACAATTATTGGATTCCCATCTAAATACCATCTTAAATTCCATCTTAAATACATTAAAATACCAAAAACACTAAATGTTCTTGTAATATAGACATAGTAATTAAAAAAAACTTCGAATCACTACTAATATCAAATTTTGAGATTAGACGTATAAGGTAAATTTCTTAAGGCAGGTTGTATTAGTTTCTTGATATTTAAAAATAATCGATTTTTTATTGAACTTATAATCGTGACAAATATTTTTTATAATTTTAAAAATCAAGAAACGGCTTGACCAACCTTTACCAAAAACAAAATAATAGAATTCTTAGCTGATAAATTTCAAATAAATTTTTCGAAGAAAACGCTGATAAAAAATTTGTATTCATTAAAAACAATAAGTACGATTTCCAACTAATATCTTGCGAAAGATTGTGAATAATCAAAATCGGTTCAGGATTTTTGCGAACACTTAAGCCAATTTTTATTTTATATTAAATTTATTATATTTGTTATTTTATATTAAACTATTCCTTAAAATAAACTTCACCACTTAATAATTAACGAGTTACAGATTACTTCAACTACAAACGTTTATTTCAACCCTCAATTTATTAAAACTAATAATTCAATTTCTACATCTAAGCCGTACCACCTGCGCCGTGAAAACAAATAAAATAATATATAATTTGTATGTAACACTATTAAATTCAAAATATATAATTAAACTTATATACAGGCAACCAAGGAAAACGATAGATAGACCTTTCATATTAGACACTGTAATTAAAGTTGTGAATATACCTGTCAAATCTCAAACAACCTGGTATAGACTTTCGGATCCTTCGGAATACATTTATTGTGAATGTGAGGCTGACACGAAACAATTTTACAAACATACATACACACAAATATATGAGAGAAGTACATTTAATTTACCACCCCTTGTTCCTATCGTTGTTCATAGATCATTTTTTACTTTCCACACTTTTTTTGTTCTTTTGTGTCATGTGCCTGTGCTTTCAATTTCCTGTGTTTTTCCTACTTGTGTAAGTCGTTACACATCTGCATTCTTCTTTGAACTAGCCCTTTTACTCCTTCTAATTTTGCTTCGACATCCTGCAAAAAACGACACTCTTTTCACAATATGGGTCCAGCAAACTTTCCTATAGACAGTACAGTTCATTCTTCTCTCAATCTTAGAAGTACTTCTACATTTGTCACGTCGTCGGCCCATTTTATTCTCTCAATTCTTCTCCAGTATAACAAAAAGTCATGTTTCTGATTCGTGATGAGCCATTTTTGATGGAATCTTTTTTTATCAGTTTATATAAAAACATATGTCTAACAATATGTATATAATATATATATATATATATATATATATATATATATATATATATATAAATTTTCACTCTAACATTATGATCTTAGGTACCTCTGTATATTATAAATCTCAAAATTTTATCGTTTATTCAACAAGTATCATTTCCAACATTTAACTTTTCAACCTACAATATGCTTCCAAGCTTAAATTATTCCCGAGTACCAACCATTTTTGTAAAATGCAATTATGACACAATCCTCCACGTGCTGACAGAAACTAATTAGGACTAAGTCCCCTTGTCCACCCGAATGCAATTGATGGCATTTTTTAGGTCCCTAGGTTCGGAGTTCATTCCAGGCGGGAAATACTGTGTCGATGAAGGTTAAGACTAACAACTTAGAGGTTACAAGCCCCACAGAACAATGTAGAAATTTGGGTGTTAACACCGGAGGACGAGTCTATGATACCCTAAAGTACAAATCTATCTGTATCATTTCAAGATGGTTTTGAACTTTCATTGAATTATTTTCAAGTGCATAGATACATTTGGATCAATTGTGCCTGGTTTCACCTACTTAAAATTTCTTGCAAATAAAAGTATTAATTATGGAAACAAATTCAATTTTTTATTGGCAAATTATGAATTTTAATTAATTATTTGCGTCAATTTTAAAATTTAAAAATCTTTGTATTAAATTCCATGATCACTCTGATCACAAATTATGCCTGAACGATTGTTTCTCTGTAGGTAGCAGGGTTTTACTTTTTTACTCAAAAATTTTCAAATCATAATATTATATTTGCTCAAATTCAAATATTATCAAGTATTTTACCATTTTACAATCCCCATTAAACTCGACAACTTTTGATGAAACTTGCCAACACAATTTAGTACATCATTTTTAAGGAAAGTCCCTTAAAGTCGACCGATTAAAAAAGAATGATAGTTCAACGAAAATCTTATTTTTTTAAAAATTAAGGCAATTGTATTTTTTTCTACTGTGATCGTAAATGTTTGTTTCTCTGTAGTTAGCAGAATTTTACTTTTTCACTCAAAATTTTTCAAATCATAATGTTATAATTGTTCAAATTATAATATTATCAAGTATTTTACCATTTTACAATCCCGATTAAATTCGCCAACTTTCGATGAATCTTGCCAACACACTATAGTACATTTTTTTAATGGAGGGCCGCATTTCAAAGGCAACTAATTTTAAAAAAATTAAATTTACAGTTTAACTAAAAGTCTTAATTCTTAAAGAGTACGGGCAACTGTATTTTTTTCTACTGTAATCCTAGAAGTGTTATTCACGGTTACGGTTCTAAAGTTTGAATGAACAAAATTAATAAAAGTTAACCACAATAACCGAAAAATGACCATAAATTCACCAAAACTCTAAGTTGCAAGTAAAAGCTCATATTTTCCAAATAACGTAAGATTTTTTCTTTATTTTTTTCAGGACAGTTAGAGTCAATACTTTTTTTAATTAAAATAATATGATAATATTGATCGTAACAGTCTTGAAAATATTTAGATAAAAAATTATCTCACGTAGTTTGAAAATTATGAGAATTTGAATTATGAATTTTAAATTGAGTCTAGAGCTTTGGTCAAACTGTGGCCAGTTCAGTTATTTTGGTAAGTTTTTATTATTGTTGTTAATCTAAACTTTGGATCCATAAACGTAAATAACACTTCTGGAACCACAGACAAGAACATTTACACAATTACTCTAAGTTTTCTAAAATTAAAACTTTTTGTTGAACTCACTTTTGTCAACTACTTACAAAGAATGATGACAGGTGCACCCCAGTTTGTGAGCAATAAAACTCTACATGATGATCTGAAAGTGCTATAAAATATTATATTATAAGGACTCATGAAAACAAAAACGACTGATCATCATCAAAAATTAGAAAATCACCCCAATTCACTCGTTGAGAAAACTAAATTAAAAAATTATGGCCAGACAACTTGTAAAATTGCATCAAACAGCAACTGCGCCCAATGGAACAACTACTGTATATAGTTATATATTATTAATGTCAACCAAATAGCTCATAGAATATAACTAATGTTCTAATTGTTATTTTTTAAAAAAAAAACAAAAAAATGGTCAACTTTGAGAGGTTTTCCTACTTTTGAGAGTTGGCGCAATTAATCAGGATTGTAACACCATAACAATAGGAGTTTACATGCACAACAAATATTTGAATTAATTTTTAGATATTTCTTATTAAATGTAAATTTATTCTACAAATTAAATATATGTTTAAAAGACGTATATTATTTGATTTAAATGGTTTATTATTTCTGCAAATGCTGTTAGGATTTTGTGCACTTCCATTCCACGTTTCTTTTAATTCCGTGTCACCACATTTACGACACAGTTACCCATTCATCCCACATTATATTCCTGTATCTTTATTACTAATGACTAATTTATGAAAATCTCTCGGGAGCAACTCGTCTCCTAGTAGAAGAGAGTCTTGCCAGCAAATAAGCAACGAGACAGTCATTACTTGCTCGCGTCTAATCTTTTAACGTGCTTATCAGTGGCACGTGTCATGCTAACATTAACCACTGATAATATTCGGAAGATAACGAAACCGCAAATCGCAAATAGAGACTGAATCACGTATTTCTGCGTAAAGCGAAACTGACTTATGAGGAGACGTGTATACGACATAGTAGGAAGATACATGGTAAAAGATCGATTAGCAACACCAGGTAAAGGATTGACTTTGACCATATCAGACAAACATTATGCTAGTCTTGAACAATTTCTTGCCTGGATTTCTTACCAGATCAGAAATTGCCAAAAATTTGACTTGGACCGTTGACCATACTATGCATAAATTTTTTTTTGAAATATTGGAAAGACCAAGTACAGTATAGAGATAAAATTGACTTCCAATAAGCTATTCTAGTCTTATATAGTTTTGGTATAGGACAGGGTGAGGCTTATAAGTCTGCAGGTGAAAGGTTCACTACCATTATCTCAAAAACAAGTGAAGTATAAAGTTTTTGAAGTTAAACTTCTTTAGGCGCGACTAGGGTGTAAATCCGTACAAATGCAACGGAAGTGCGTTACGGCAGATAAGATAAAATAAAAGTCTATTGCCAATGATTCGTCATTCGCTCTTGATGATATCATTTCTATACCGGTCGATTGTGATTAGTCTTCGTGTACGTAAATAGAGATCTGTCGTTGTATGCGTACCGGCATCAACGTTGTATGCGTACCGGCGTCATAGATAAATAAACATTTTAAAGTTACATCGTGGTACAAATCTTGATTTAAAAATGCCTGAAGTTGCGAAAACAATATTTGTTTAGGCGTTGTTTACATAATCCACTGTGTGAACGAATATTATAAAACGTATTAATCACCAATTACTTTATTTCTCTAATGAAGGTTCATTTCTAAATATTAATTACAATGACAAACCGATCATGTTATATTTGAAGTATGACTTTAATTACCTTATTGTTTTTAAATATTATACTTTTTTTTAACAATACTATATTTTAAAGCGACTTCAATATCAGGATATAAACGTCCATGTAGAAATATTTATGACAAAATTGTTTTTTTTTTGTAGTTTCCAGTAATCTTGAACTAGTAGCTTTTTTTTGTAGTAGCTAGTCATAATATTTGAATATCGTATTTAAATATAGGGTAGAAAGGGGCTTAATGAAACGCGGGTAAAAAGATCTACCGCCGATGCATGAAAAAAAAGTAAAGTTATGAATTTGTTAACAACAATATTTGCAAGTAGAGAGAAAAAAAGATTGTGAGCACTGTTGTTTAGTTTGCAAGACCTTAATATAAATTTAAATAAACGTTATTTATTTATTTTATAAGATGTATAGATAATTTCAAGTTGGATTCAACAGTTTTTTTTTAAATAACCTCTATAAAAGCTTAAACGTGGGTGGAGTAAAAAGGACCAACTAAACCCTGGAAACAGAAAAATAGTAGATAAAAAAGTAAATTAAGTTTAAAAAAATTTAAAAGAGATAATTTAAATAAATAGTTTTTCCAACTCTGTTAATAAATATTTCTGACGCAAGTGTTGTCGCTATAAAAAATGTACCCATGAAATTTATATTTTGCATTGGTTTAATAATAATGGAGCTAATAATTTGTAAAATTTCTTTAAAATTAATAATATGACATTGAAGCTGTTTTCTCCTGTTTGAGTAAGAAGGGACATATGACAATTTTTTAGAGAAAACGTGAAAAAAACATATTTTTTTCATTAGAAGTCAACTGGGAATTTTACTGAACATAGTTCGATAGTTGTTTGTTTCATACGTGTTATGTGTAATGATGTAGTTTATTAAGACAGTGGAATTTCTTAAAGTTTAATTGGACTCCTGTTCATCGCTCTCCCCATTTGAAAAGTCTATTGAATAAAATTATGTGAATTTGACTGCTATCTGTGATATTTCTGGTATAAAAAGATTGAGCTATATTTAACTTAGATCATGTTAGATATGAATCATTGAAGATTTCTCAATATATTGAAAACTCCTAGCATTATATTGATTTACTGATATAAATTTTACTTGTAACATATTGTACTAAATTTTACCCTATTAGGCACATACAATGCTAGATTTAAACATTCCTTGGAATACTGAATATATTAATAAAAATTTCTTTACAAGTATGAGCTGGAGTGCCTCAAGGAACACATATAAAACCATGTATTTATTTTATTATTTATATCAACGCATTACCCTCAGCGTTTGCATTTAATCGTCGATTAAATCTACAATAACTGTTCGAATATAAAAACCAAAAAAAAGAACACGTCGTAATAAAACAAATGTAAAAAATTTAATAGTTATGCCTTCGGTGACATCTCTGATTTTCCCTTATCCCTTATACCTTGATCGCATCCTTCATTCCGATTTTTATAACATGTAAACAGCACAACGACCGTTTGCAACGGAATATGTTTAATAGTACATTTGAGGACCGATAAAATTCCGTACTTAAATCGTAATTAAAGTAAAGTTTATGTCGACCTCACCATCTGCTTTTACACACACCATGTAGTAAATTCTGATAGTACTCACCTGAAACAAAAGGAAAAAAACATGTTAGAAATTGTTTCTGGATAAAAAAAATATAATTATTCAAAATATATGTGCAACAGTGTTAAAGCAATTGTTGTTATCAAATTTTTAATCAACAAAATTACTAAATGTTTTCAAATGGACAGTTGTAAATATAGTAGTGAATATAAAAAAATCAAATTATCATATAGCTAAGTTCTCACATTTAGTACAACTAAACTAAAGAAAGTAAAATATCACATGTCATTTTTAAAGTCAAGTGAAATGTATGTATAGATGGGATAGAGCGGGGCTTAAAGGTCCGTGGGTAAAAACATTATCTCAAAACGAGTAAAGTTATGATTTTTTAACTATACTACTCTGAAGTAGAAGTAACACTGAACTACTTCTACTATTGTCAAATTATTTGTCATGTGTAATCTAATTATATTAATTAACTAGATGTCGACTAAAAACAGTTGTAAATTATATGGTAAAATAAAAAAAAATAAAACTATACTACTCTAAAGTATAGGGCATAAGTTGTGTAACCAATAATCACCTCAATTTGTGCGACATCCCTATCAGGAGATAAACGACCATGTATCAATATTTATAATAAAAGTATTTTTTTCGTTGGTAGTTTTTTTTATTTTGAGCTCTGTTATTTAGTTTATGCTATCTGATTTTTTTATGTATACGTTATTTAATTGTTCAAAAATATGTATTGTTATTTTTAAGTTAGATTCAAGAGTTCTTTTATGTAACCTCTATAAAAGCTTACATTTGGGTGGGATAAACTAGACCAACTAAACTTTCACAGTGACAAAAGTGTAAACAATAAGAAAATAGTAATAAGGCACAAAAATTACGTTAAAAAAACACTTTACATGAGATAAATTAAAAGTTATTTCAACTCTGCTGATGAAATTTTCTGACATACCACACCACATTTATAGGATGAAGCGGGGCTTAAAGATGTGCGGGTAAGAAGGTCCACTAATATCTCAAAAATTAGTAAAGTTAAAATTTTTGTAACAACAATATTTGAAAATGTAATGTGTAAGCAATTATCAGAAGACGTAAAATAAATATGTAAGAGAAGTATAAGCACAAGATCAGGTTTATATACAGTGTGATTTTTGTAAAAAAAAATCCTATAACATTTGTATTTTGTATTTGTTACAGGATGTAGCTTTTAATTTGTAAAACTTCTTTAAAATAAAAATAAGATATTAGATATGTTTACCCTGTGGCTGTTCTTTTGTAACCTGTCTATGGGGTGAACAGGGAGAGATGATAAATTTGAAAAAAAAATAATTAAAAAGATATATTATTATAATTAGAAATTAACTAAAAATTTTGCGGAATATAGTGCAACAGTTGTTTGGTTGATGCGTGTTATGATGTAGTTGATTAGGACAGTATAATTACTGAAAGTCAACTTGGACCTTTGTGCCCCATTTTAATCTATTTTTCAAATAACTACAGGCATTGTGCAATATGGTATGCTAGACAATTGCTGAGCTTTTACATTGAATTTATAATGTACAAAACTAAACACTCAAGGAAGAAAGGATTCGTTCGACCGTTGCGTTGAAATTTAAAATATGATAGTTCGTCAAAAATGATTTTTTTTTCGAAATAAATGCCTAAATAGAATGAAAAAAGCTATAAAATTGATCTGTATATATGTGTCGAAGTATATGATATGATACGTGTGTGTAAATTAAACAAGAGGAAAAGAGTAAAATGGAATGTGCAATTTTAAAAATAATGAAATTCCATTTTATTTTCTAATGAATAACAACACAGCATTCGTGTGCGTTTCACTTGTCAGTTCATCCAACGTAAAAACGTAAACGAAAAAAAGGACATTGCGCAAAACAGGTCGGAGCGGATGGCAACGGCAAAAAATAACGACGAATGGCGAATGTTTTTTATTCATTTACTATATATACGTACACGCGTTTTTCCGTAGATATATGAATATTTTATTTATCCTCGTAGCTTGCATATTTTTGCATATACGCACGAATGGATATGGTCACATACTGCGCCGCCACGTTAGCATTTTAGAACCGAATAATAATAGACGGATTTTAATGAAATCAAAAACGGATTCAATGAAACGATGGAAATTCAATATTGCAACGGTCTTGATATATTCGCTTTATTGCAAACAAGATTTTTGGATACCTGATACAGAGCCGGAATGGCCGGAGGAGACTGGGTACTGCTGTTGCCACTTTTTTATCAGGAATGATTTTATATTACGAGTTAGCTGGTAGATAAGTGGATTAAATGGTAATTTAAATATTTGTCCTTAAATGCGATGGATTAGTTATAAAATCAAAACATATAAAAACCCTCTTGACGGTTGTGACACCCATAAAAATAGGTTAAAAAACAATAGCTATAAACTTCATATTTCTCCCTTTGGACCCTATCTCAAAATCAATACAGTTTACCTGTTATGGCGACTGTCACTACCGTACCCTAGCACAACCGTACCCAGTTTCCCCTACTATCTGCTATGGCAAAGTATATTATTACCAAGCCATTCTGAATCGTATGACGCAAAACTTGTTCAAAATTATATGCTTAGTTTATTGTAATTTTGTCCTTTGAATTAAATTTTATACATTTCGTCATTTTTTATATAAATTTATTTACCAATATTAATTTTCAAAAAATATTCTTGTCAACTGCAACGTTAATTTTTGGCAGATCAGCCACCCGATATATATATATATATATATATATATATATATATATATATATACTCCGATATATATATATACATATTCTGTTTGTTTCATGTGGACAGGCGCCAATTTTTTCTATAAAAACGCTCGACGCTAAAAACGAATGCTTTATGAGGCAATTAATTTAAATCGGTTTTAATTGCTTTCATAATGTGCACTGATTGTGTTTGACTATTCATTAGCGAATTGCTTTGTTATTAAATAGTTATTCGATATATTATTATGCTCGATTTATTTGTCGTTTGATTTATAAACAACCATCTGCTGGCGATTTTATTCGCACATTGCCGAATTAGAATTAGTGGACACAGAAATAAACTTTGTGAAGAAAATTAATTGATAAAATAAATAGACAATTTACTTTTCTATTCGACATAACAAATTTTAATATCAATCAACAATAAATAATCCAAGTTTAGTTTAATAACTATTAAAAAAATGGAATGCCACAGTATTATTTAATTTAGTTTCTATAATTTATAAATCAAAGCATTGTATATATTATAATAATGCATAATAGAATTTTATATATAACTACTAAAGTTTCTAAATTGTTTCATTTTTTTAATTACATTGTCTGGCAATTCACAAATTCTAAAATTATGTCATACATCATAATTGAACTTCAAAAACTAAATAATTATTCTATAAATATTTTAAATTTATATTCTTATTTCAAAATACAAATCCGAATAACGAGCGTTTTAAATTTCGCAGAAACGTACTTTTTTTCATACATTATTTGTTGGTGTTGATCAAGTACATAGCATATTTAGATTCTAATTCTCGGATAAAATAGCAATGTTATGTTAAAATCGTACTAGTTGGCAGTCACCACATAAAACCTAACCTCCAAAAAGCAAAAATTTCAAATAACAATTTGAAAGTGCAACTAACTAATATCACTCTGATTACACATACATAAAGTCAAAAAAAATTCTGGCGTTCGTGCCTTTTGGAGGATAGGTTTTATGTGTGAAATAATTGATCCATCGACAAAGATATAGCTTTTTGACAGTTTGTGACCACCAACTCATACGATTATAGACCCTTAACCTAACTTTTCTATTTTATCCGAAAATTGCCTTCTTAAACATTTACACTCGCGAATTGCAGAATTAATACCGGAGCAGCGTCATTCGAGTGAAAAGGGTTAATTTGTTTTTAACAAATGTAAAGGTAAAGTCCGGCAATTCAAATAAAATGAATAGCAACAAATTTAGTTTGAGCAATGAAATAGTGCAATTAAACACTTGAATTTTTGATAGTGATAAAATTCAGAAACTTTGGCATATAGGTCATTCAATAAAATATTTAAACCTCTATGCTTAATTTGGCCTTTGCATTATATTAAATAATTAAATTCTAATATTTATTAAATAGTATAGGTGTTCTATGACGTAACGGTTAAGCGTACTGCCTCGTGTAAACGGGGTAGTGAGTTCAAACCCTGAATAACCTGATACCAATTTTCACTTGAAAATATAGATCCAAAAAAATTTTTCAATTGAAAATATGTCATTTTTTGGCATTGCAAAGTACAATGACAATGAGATATCTCTCACATTTTTAAGTTCGAGTTTAACCCAGCTTACAAACCTGCCCAAAGGCAGTACTACCCATTATTTATTATTTTTTAAATTAAACGAAAGGTTCATTAACGAAGGTTTGTTGGCCCAGAAATGTTAGTCCCTTGACATTTTTAAAGTTTACAAGTTTTAATGGGTACAAGCAGTAAAATGTTTAGAACCCTTAAAAATGTTTTAATTGAATAAAATCATTAAGGATACGTATCTCATTGTCAGTGAATTCTATTGAAGCTTTCGATCTGGTTTACAGGCTGGAACTGTTGTCGAGTGGGAATAATATTACTCCCAAATGACATTAGCCCAAACCGAGTTAGTAACTGAAATCCTTCAATGAACCAAACAAAGCAAAGTACTCACTGATATCCATTACAGGTTGAATACAATAAAACTCAAATTAAATTCGAAATTCAAATGACGCGCCCCGAGCCAATGATACCGCCGCGCGGCAATAATTTTATTCAACGATTTGCATATCGTGTGTACCGACGTGTTCCGTATTTCGCATTTCGTATTTCTTAGCACATGCCATGTACAAAACACTTGTAGAAGATTTTTATAATTAGATTTCTGTTGCACTTCCAGATAGAATTTACGCATGCCACCTAGTAGCACGTGATCGTGCTGTTGACCCCTCGACCATAAAATAGACCCATATTTGAATGTACTTTTTATCAATATCTACAAAAAATATATGCTACCATCTACCTACATAAGATACTGAATCAATTGTTCATAAAATAACTCTTCCTAGTCTTCTCATGATAGTAGAAAATAAAAGATTTTTTTATTAAACTTGTTATCTGGTACATTGGTCATTTGCAGAAAACGAAAAATAAATTGAGTTTTGACTTAGTAGACTTAAATTAGGTCATTACGATTTATTTTAATGCTTCTGATATTAAATTCATACAACAACTTCTTTGCTAAACTATCACAAAATTCAGTAAGTATGTTTCTATGAAACTAAGCTAGGGACTTATTGCAACAAGGGTAAGTAGTAACAAGCATTTTTCAAATAGAATCCTAATTGATATGAAATTTTTTCTTTGTCTCGATTGGGCATGTAAAGACCCCCGCATCATGATACGGTTTGCTTCTCTTAAATTGTATGTAATATCATGTGCAACAATTTTTGTGATTGCTAAATTCTTTAAACAGTTATCTTGATTTATGTAAAAAAAATCATACCTGGGGTTAGTTGAAACAAAATATTGGAACTTATTATATCACGCTATGAAATGCCACAAGGTGTGCACCAAGAAATGTGTTACAATTACTTTAAAAAGATGTCAATTTTGTTAAAAATAAACAAAATATAAATGATCAGATATATAGTCGTTTTCTTTGTGATTATTACTTGCTCCGGTATATGTTCCAACTAGCCCCAAACATGGGATAAGACTGTAAAATATTGTTAAATAATAAACATTACTTATGAAATTATTTTCACTTGATTAGATAGACGAATAGTTACAGCATCTGTTCATCTTTATTTCGTAGAAATATAATTATTGAAACTCAAGATATAATGATTTAAAAAGACAATAAGCTCCTAACATTTCTACATCTTTTCTGATGAAAATAATCAAAAAGTAAATGTTTATTTATCCATATGCCACACAATTAATAAATTTTAAATTATTTATTGACTAATTAATCTGTTTATCGATTCATTAATCCAATCATCCATTATATTACTAGATATTGCACTTTTATTGGTCATGTTACCATTACGCACATTTAAGTATTAATTATTTATCTATTCATACTTTTGCCTACTTTTTCATTAATCTATTTATATATTTAATTGTCAATTTATTTAAAAGATTTTTTAAACATTGATACATATCACTAAACTTTCAGTAACGACAGTGTTGCAAGTCTGTTTCTATGCCCTCAAAGTATTTTAACATTTTAACATCAAAATTAATTATTTTTATAATATATATATATATATATATATATATACAAGTGTGTAAAGTATTGAATAACCCCTAAATTATAATCGACCTTTCGTTGGTTAACATTACTCCATTATTTAGTTGAATTACCACAACAGTAGTCGTCGGAGTGCGCCGATGTTTAGAACATTAAAGATTCTACTAGTTTATATTTTATTTACACAAAATCAAATGAAAAGCAATTCTTAAATAATTTATCGCCCCCAAGTTTATGCTTTTCGATATGGAAACTAGAACTTGTATTATTATTTCAAACAAATCGCTCTGGTCAATTATTCAACTTTTCGTTTGCGGTCAAATTATAGAGAAAATTATTGCGGTAGAAAATTTTGTGAATTCAAGTGTGGATTTTACCCTTTTTGTATAGACGTTATTGATTAGATTCAATTATATATATGCACTTGAAAACATCTTATAAATTCTTCAGTTACGTTTGAAAAAATATGATGGATAAATAATTCTAGTTATAAGTGGCATTAGGCAAACTAAATGATGAAAAATGCATAAATAATTGTAAAAAAATAAATATTTGAAATAATAAGATTTAGGCTACAATTAAACTGAAAATTATGGGCTATTATAAAATTTTCTTTCAATTAACACTTTCCATTTCAAATACTATAGTTTATATTTTTAAACCTATATTTTTATCTCTAGAACTAAAATTGCCAGAAATAAATATTAAAAATAATTATTTAAGAACACCGTTTAAAATATTAACAAGTTCCACATATATTCAGAGACAGGTTTTAATGTTAATTATTAAACTAATTTTCCTGCTAATTAACTAGCGCATAATTTTATGTCTTCTTTTTTACAAAAAACAACTTTCAACTCTGCGTGATATTCGAATTCATTATGCAAGTCTAGATGATATAATAAAATTATAATATTAATGCTGTATGAATTATTTTAAAAATAATAGAATAAATAGATAAAGGTCACACATGAATAATAATGTCCTAAATTAACAGCATTGGTTTTAAATTTACTTTTCCTATTATGTACAAAGCATGATACAAAGTAAGCAAATATAGTTTTTTTTATCATATACAATTTTCGCTTTCGTCCTTCAGTAAATGCCTTTTATATTACTTTAATCACTGATTATTATTGAAAACAATTTACATATCGATTACCATATGCAAATGCGATTGAAATTGCCAAGCCGGCCCGTGCAAATGTAAAATTACGGTTAAATTTGTCTTATAATATGCAAATGAATAAGCAATTTGTATTAATTTTTCAGATAATAAATATAAGTATTTATTAACTTACACGACACAGCATTATGTAAATTTACATAAATAATATAAATGGGAGTAAAGATTGCAAGCATCTGGAACTAACGTAAGGGATTGCAAAATCGTTGCTAATTTTTTATTTTTAAATACTTGCTTGAACAGGTACACAAATTACAAAACAAACTTTTATAAAATAAATTAAATCTTATTTGAAACAATGTATCGTAAATAATAAAAAATATGATAAAAACACCACTCAAAAGATTTTGAGTAAAAATACATAAAATTTGCGAATGGATTTTTGAAAACAAATATTTAATGGCATATACTAATTAATTCATTTAGAATAATTAGTATATGATCTAGTTTCGCGCACGAATAACATATTACTTCAAACAAATATAATATTTAATGAAATGTTTTTAACGAATAATTAAGATTAAGAGCAGATAATAAATAATATTAATATTGTTTGTTATTATGCATTATATGTATAACCTAAAGAATGATTATGCATGACAATAAATAGAGTGATAGTAGGAGAGCTAGGGGCTTGATGTAACAGTTATTTTTTTAAATTAAGATATTTTGATACCCACTGACATTGATTTATTTTACAAAAGATAGATAGATGCTGTAACTATTTTTTACCAGATAAAGTAAAAATAATTTCAGAAGTATTATTCATTATTTCTCAATTAATCATTTTCTATAAAAAGTGCAATGTTACGACTTACCCCGGGCTTGGGGCTAGTCATTACATCTGCCAGGGCAAGTAGCAACGACAGAAGCGATAATAATACATCTGATAATTTGTTCTTTAGTAATTTTTAGAAAAATTATAATTAACATGTTTTGAAAGTAAGTAATTCTTCTCATAAATCAACTTAAACTATAATTAATACAAATAAAATATGTAGTGTATCCTGTAACACAATTAACGAGTGGTTTTTTACATTGATTAAGATAACTACTTGAACAATTTAGTAATCACAAAAATTGTTACATATATCAGAGATTGACGAATTTGAAACAAAATAAGATATATAAAATTTAAAATCAGTTAATTAAAAATTAGTTAGCGATAATAAAAACGCAAACCAAAATTTTATTATAGTACAATTTTATATTATCATTCAAAAATAACGCGCCTGCACACTTTTGTTTACTACGTCGGTTTTTGGAATAGTAGCTATGACAATATTATGCGGACAGTTTACGTGTCCAATTGAGACAAAAAATAATTTAAAATTTAAAAAACATAAACATTGACTAAAAATTAAAAGTTCTTATGTCAAATTCAATTATTCAATAAACAATGTGAATCTTGTTTCCCAATTTTTTCCCGGGTTTGATCGACTATGATCAATTATCAAGATGAAACAAAGAAAAAATGTTGTGGTAATAGTTCGACAAACATTTCCATTCCGAGTTGCACAAAAGCATTTTTGCTCTGAAGACGTTGCTTAAAATATTCATCAGCTCTTGAAACTAATAGAGACACGCTCGGCGAACGGAATAGAGTCATTTGCATTTGCAGATAGTATGCATTCTTTACAGTCATATATTATTAGTATTTTTTCTAAGGACAACAGACAAGAAATAAAGACATTTTTTCCACGTTACTTAACGTTGCCGTCTGCTTGCTTAGAAGTCTATTCCCTGAAGAAATCATAAGTGAGAGACTGCAGTTCCGACTCGGGCTGAATTTTAAAAGCTAGGAACGCAGAGAGCACGTTATTTCATAATCGCGCACTTTTGAAATATAAGGTGCACGTCGACATCTCCGGGGAATAAGGCGGACGTGGACCAAGGATTTACTATTACGACTTTGCCAATAGATAGAAATAATATTGATGAACTCTTAAACCTTATTTCGAACGGGTCAGGTCAGTATTTGATGCAGATGTATCCTAACCAACTTACCAATTTATATGATGAAAACATTCTTACAATAAATTTAAGTGTATAGCACTCTCTGTGAAAAAATGTATAAATAAAAAGATATATATACTAGACAAATATTTATAATTGTATAAAATTAAATATAAAGGTAAATAAAGAATGATGACAAATGATAAGAATAGTTATAAGTGGCATTTGGCTACAAGTTGTATGAACTACCCGATATGTGTAAGTAATCGGGTTTCAAGTTAGTAATAAATGATAATAATTGATATTACTATTTAAATAAAAGTTTCAACTGTTTATTTAAAAAATAATGTTTGCCTACACTATCAAATAATCAATAAGATTTACCAACTGATGTGTTTCAAACATATGGCCCATTTAAAAATTGGAATTTATCGATAGCAACTTGCCTGTAGGCCACACGGTGCGGAATTCGAAGTTGCGATATATAAAAAAAAAAAAAGAATTTTGAGACCTTTCTAAAGATCTATAATATTTTATATGTTTTCTTCACAGAAATATCTAAACCGTAAGATCACTAGATCACTAGGACCACTAGATAGACTACCCATTACTTATAATATCTGTAATTGTATAAATTAAATTAATTTATTCAAAACACATAATTTCATCTATTTCATATTCTAAAAATGTATTTATTGTTTAAGTGTCGACGTCAACGATAATCAATAGCTACCCACAAAGCACATGACTTACTCTACAATTACGAATCTTAAGAATGCTCGGCATAGATACTGATTAGAATTGTACAAGCGCGGGACGAAATTCCAAAGTTTGATGAATTTTTATAATTCAACCGCTTATTGTAGACCTATAAGATTTTAGTATGTTATTTTAGACTATGATATCTATCTTCGTACAAAGTTTCATCAGAATCGTGAAAAAATATTTTCAACAAATAATTACGAAGAAACGGCCCGACAGATCACTACCCAAAAGTAATCAGCATAAATTCAATATCTTTCGAACAGTTTTGGAATTTTTAAATCTATTCAAAATTGTGGAAAAACAATTTTACACTTTTTTCTGCTATTTATAAAGAAGCGGCTCGTGGCGCTAAACTAATTAACGGTAGTCTTTAACGAGTTATATCGAATAGTTTTTAAATTTTTTAAATCGATTCATCTTTTTTTAAGGGATCGACGATGAAAAGTCAAAAACCGAGTCACACACACATGCATACCTTTTCCAAATATAGTCTCAAAATGACTTAAAACATCGAGAAAACATAAAATTGACAGCAAATGGGATTTTTGGCGAAAACTGAACTTCTTCTGGAAGTTAAGAAAAACTATGAAAAACAACAATAATGATGAATGTTGAAAAGTAACAATATTTAAAGAATTATAAGCAATTATGAATAATATGAATCATTTTAAAAACTGATGCTAAAAACTGAAACTAACTAGTGGGGTGTATGGCATTGTGCCTTAAGGCAAATTGCTGGAACTTCCCGTACCGTAACGAAATGTTCGAGGAATAGATTATTATTAATATTGTAACATTGTCTAATATTTATAAGAATTATATAAACTGAATTGCAAAGTTGAAATTATTTGTTTAAAGTATATTAGAACTATAGTCAGAATTAAAAATAAAATAGGAATTATTTTCGATATACAAAAAATTTCTTTTTTGAAAAAAAAGTTGATACAATTTTTTTTTCCAAAATCAATTATTTTGTTAAGACAAACAGAAAGTTCTTTGAATCATTTAAATCGGACGCTTAGTTCTTTCAAAAACTGCCATTTTTTACACATTTAGCTCCGTATCTTCGAAATGGCTGAGCTTGCCTTTGCCAAAAACTAATAAACACTTCTCCCAATCATTACTAATTGAATGTTTTTTAGATCATTCAAATCGGATGCTCTGTTCTCTCAAAAACTCGATTTATATTTTCTGCACTCTTTGCTTCTCTTCGTAACTGCTGGACCTGCCTTTGCCAGAAACTAATCAGCTCATCTCCCTATCAATAGGAATCGAATGTTTTTTGAACCATTCAAATCGGTTAATCCGTGCGCCCGAAAACGTGACTGGAAATTTGTATCCATACATACATACACACACATCCATTTTTTCTGAGGTATGCCAAAATATTCAGAAACCTTCAAAACGTCGAGAAATGTAAAAATTTTCAATTTCGATTTTCAGCCCATTACAATAACTTACCCTACGGGAAGTTAAAAATATAATATGTATTTCCTGTCACGTTTTTAGCATCAAATAAGATATGATAAAATAAGATTTATACCGAGTAGTCAAATTGTTGTTGCATTTCCGCGTGAGCATTTCCGCGATGAAGCAAAGGTTCGTATTCAGTTTTGTGAAATAAAAATATCAAAAACGTTTCATCTTATCGACTTTTCTTCGGTTCCTTTTTCGGAACGAATTTTCTGTCCAAGCACTTTGCTGACCCCGAAAATAATCTCCCGTAAGCCGTCCGAAAAAGTCGCCTTAGTGTGCTCATTACTACTTAGCCGTTTCGGCGCATTGTGTCCCGGCATCGGCGGCCACGGGTCACGCGCCGCCCGCCACCGCCGCGCGTCAAGCGTCACGTCGCCATGTTCGGCGTCCACCGCCGAACGTCAATAATAAACCGATCCACAATCGCAAAACTAATCCGGATCCCGTTGCCATTATTGTGCGTAATCAAAGTACCCCACGCACAATCGAGGAATGGCGATAGCATATATAAACACGTGAGTACGAAGGGGCTGCAGATCTAATTAGCTTGGAAAGTTGATCAGTAATTGCTGCGATTAATCAATCAGTTTTCCATTTGCTGCCCCTACACGTTCTCTCACCCCGTACGTAAGGTACCTACGGGGATTTGGATGAAACTATAGGTAGGTACACCATGACGTTGCCATACAGATACACCGAGTAGAACGTTGAAATTAGCAAAATTAATAACAAATAGCTTGCGTGGTATTGCGCCTTAAGGCTGTTACCATATTGCGAACAACTATTAGGTGGTTAAAATTAATAGACATATTAAATATAAATTCACATGATAATGGTATGAAATTTTAAATGTCTATGTACGAAGCAAATTGTGTTTATAAAAATAATAATGCACTTGCAATTTATTTTGCAAATTCTGTTTATTAATTATATTGTCTAAACCAAATAAACTATATCACAACGCATATCAAACAAACAACTATCGAACTATGTTCCCAGTTAATTCCTAATTACAGAAATGTGTTTTTTTGATAATTTATATATTTTTTAAATTTATCATCTGTAACTTTTTACTCCGTTGGCGGGGTAAAATGCAACACCCGGAAGGAAATCATATCCATTATCTTATTTTAATTTTAAATGAATTTTCCTTTAAAATAATGGCTACATTATTCCACCAATGCAAAATATAAATTTCATGGGCACATTTTTTACAAAGTAACACTGTACATAGCCTTGATCTAATTTCATCAGAAATATTCAACAGCAGTGTTGTGAGTAACACTAATTAATTTATCTCTTGTAAAATTGCTTTAAACTAAATTTACTTTTTATTTACTATTTTTTTATTGTTTACAATACAACGCCCAAGTAAAGGTTAGTACTTTTTATCCCACCCACATGTAAGCTTTTATAGAAGTTATATAAAAAACAGTTCAATCTTCCTTAAAAAAATAATAATACACTTTATAAAACAGTCAATACCGTATACTAAATTTTATTAAGGTCTCGTGAACTAAACAACAGTGCTCACACCTAAAGTAAGTAACAACGAAAGAAAATACGTTTGTTCAGCAACGTCATAAAAATCAAGGTGATGGCTGGTTACACATTTTTTCCTTCTACTTTCAAGTATTGTTAAAATATTCTGACTTACTTGTATTTGAGATATCGGTGGTGGTCCTTTTTACCCTGCTCTACCATAGATATACATAATACAAAATCTAAGCTTGTATAAAACACCATATATGTTTCTATTTATTGTTGATCATTACTTATTGAGTTTTACGAAAATATTATTTCATTTAAACTATCAAAAACCTTGTTTTTAATTATATTTAGTATTTATAAAATTATATTATATTGTCCAAGGATATTTAAAAAATGCTGGTGATTCAAAACGTAAAAGCGGTTACTAAAAACATTATTAAATCATTCGATAATTCGAGATTATAGAGATATACAATATATGGTATATATAGCAATTGGCTTTAATTTTTTATTCACGTATAAATCAAGTGTAGAGAGTTATTTTAACCAAAAATTAAATCTATTTGAACTTACATTAAACCCCCTTAAATATTTATAAAACATCTCTCTCCTTTAAACAAGCTTGCATATAATTTTCACAAAGCGAAAACCAAATGCGAAAAAATAAAGGGTGCTCCTTCGAGGGCAAAGAAATATTATAATAAATACATACATATATAATAAACATGTTCATTAATATTAATATAAAAAGTTTTTTCGACACCCTAAGTGTAAAAGAATAAGTAATTCATTGGTTTAGAATTCATGCGATTAAAAATATGAGCAGAAGAAATCACATTTAGTGTGATATTATATATAAACCATATTAGAATATAGGATTCATTTATTTGTATGAGAGGCTCTGAAGTAAAATTTAATTGACAAATTGTTATTATAATTTGCTTTTTTCCGAATAAAACCATAACCAAAAATATGACTATATTTAGTGATACATTATGAATTATATAGAAAAATGAATATAAACACCAGAACGATAAATACTATGTATTGGAACGATATTTACTTATCATTGTTTACACCATTGCAAAAGTGCAGTAGGTCCTTTTTACCCCACACACGTTACAGAAGTTATATAAAAAATCAGTTGAATTGAAATTCAAAAATAATGCATCTTAATTAAATGAGGTATATTCAAAAATTCAAGGTCTCGTAAACTAAACAACAGTGCTCACAGCCAAAAAAACTAACAGCGAAAGAAAATATTTGTTATGAATTTCAAACATTGCCGTTTTCTTTCGACAGCAACGTCATGAGAATCAAGAAGATGGCATTCTTTTTCCCTCAAATATTGTTGTTATAAATTCTTAGTTTTTACTGTTTTCGAGACATCAGTGGTAGACTTTGTTACCC
>NW_020538040.1:130075431-130126125 GCF_003426905.1 Ctenocephalides felis
TTAAAAAAATGGAATGCCACAGTATTATTTAATTTAGTTTCTATAATTTATAAATCAAAGCATTGTATATATTATAATAATGCATAATAGAATTTTATATATAACTACTAAAGTTTCTAAATTGTTTCATTTTTTAATTACATTGTCTGGCAATTCACAAATTCTAAAATTATGTCATACATCATAATTGAACTTCAAAAACTAAATAATTATTCTATAAATATTTTAAATTTAATTCTTATTTCAAAATACAAATCCGAATAACGAGCGTTTTAAATTTCGCAGAAACGTACTTTTTTTCATACATTATTTGTTGGTGTTGATCAAGTACATAGCATATTTAGATTCTAATTCTCGGATAAAATAGCAATGTTATGTTAAAATCGTACTAGTTGGCAGTCACCACATAAAACCTAACCTCCAAAAAGCAAAAATTTCAAATAACAATTTGAAAGTGCAACTAACTAATATCACTCTGATTACACATACATAAAGTCAAAAAAAATTCTGGCGTTCGTGCCTTTTGGAGGATAGGTTTTATGTGTGAAATAATTGATCCATCGACAAAGATATAGCTTTTTGACAGTTTGTGACCACCAACTCATACGATTATAGACCCTTAACCTAACTTTTCTATTTTATCCGAAAATTGCCTTCTTAAACATTTACACTCGCGAATTGCAGAATTAATACCGGAGCAGCGTCATTCGAGTGAAAAGGGTTAATTTGTTTTTAACAAATGTAAAGGTAAAGTCCGGCAATTCAAATAAAATGAATAGCAACAAATTTAGTTTGAGCAATGAAATAGTGCAATTAAACACTTGAATTTTTGATAGTGATAAAATTCAGAAACTTTGGCATATAGGTCATTCAATAAAATTTAAACCTCTATGCTTAATTTGGCCTTTGCATTATATTAAATAATTAATTCTAATATTATTAAATAGTATAGTGTGTTCTATGACGTAACGGTTAAGCGTACTGCCTCGTGTAAACGGGGTAGTGAGTTCAAACCCTGAATAACCTGATACCAATTTTCACTTGAAAATATAGATCCAAAAAAATTTTTCAATTGAAAATATGTCATTTTTGGCATTGCAAAGTACAATGACAATGAGATATCTCTCACATTTTTAAGTTCGAGTTTAACCCAGCTTACAAACCTGCCCAAAGGCAGTACTACCCATTATTATTATTTTTAAATTAAACGAAAGGTTCATTAACGAAGGTTTGTTGGCCCAGAAATGTTAGTCCCTTGACATTTTTAAAGTTTACAAGTTTTAATGGGTACAAGCAGTAAAATGTTTAGAACCCTTAAAAATGTAATGAATTGAATAAAATCATTAAGGATACGTATCTCATTGTCAGTGAATTCTATTGAAGCTTTCGATCTGGTTTACAGGCTGGAACTGTTGTCGAGTGGGAATAATATTACTCCCAAATGACATTAGCCCAAACCGAGTTAGTAACTGAAATCCTTCAATGAACCAAACAAAGCAAAGTACTCACTGATATCCATTACAGGTTGAATACAATAAAACTCAAATTAAATTCGAAATTCAAATGACGCGCCCCGAGCCAATGATACCGCCGCGCGGCAATAATTTTATTCAACGATTTGCATATCGTGTGTACCGACGTGTTCCGTATTTCGCATTTCGTATTTCTTAGCACATGCCATGTACAAAACACTTGTAGAAGATTTTTATAATTAGATTTCTGTTGCACTTCCAGATAGAATTTACGCATGCCACCTAGTAGCACGTGATCGTGCTGTTGACCCCTCGACCATAAAATAGACCCATATTTGAATGTACTTTTTAATCATATCTACAAAAATATATGCTACCATCTACCTACATAAGATACTGAATCAATTGTTCATAAAATAACTCTTCCTAGTCTTCTCATGATAGTAGAAAATAAAAGATTTTTTTATTAAACTTGTTATCTGGTACATTGGTCATTTGCAGAAAACGAAAAATAAATTGAGTTTTGACTTAGTAGACTTAAATTAGGTCATTACGATTTATTTTAATGCTTCTGATATTAAATTCATACAACAACTTCTTTGCTAAACTATCACAAAATTCAGTAAGTATGTTTCTATGAAACTAAGCTAGGGACTTATTGCAACAAGGGTAAGTAGTAACAAGCATTTTTCAAATAGAATCCTAATTGATATGAAATTTTTTCTTTGTCTCGATTGGGCATGTAAAGACCCCCGCATCATGATACGGTTTGCTTCTCTTAAATTGTATGTAATATCATGTGCAACAATTTTTGTGATTGCTAAATTCTTTAAACAGTTATCTTGATTTATGTAAAAAAAATCATACCTGGGGTTAGTTGAAACAAAATATTGGAACTTATTATATCACGCTATGAAATGCCACAAGGTGTGCACCAAGAAATGTGTTACAATTACTTTAAAAAGATGTCAATTTTGTTAAAAATAAACAAAATATAAATGATCAGATATATAGTCGTTTTCTTTGTGATTATTACTTGCTCCGGTATATGTTCCAACTAGCCCCAAACATGGGATAAGACTGTAAAATATTGTTAAATAATAAACATTACTTATGAAATTATTTTCACTTGATTAGATAGACGAATAGTTACAGCATCTGTTCATCTTTATTTCGTAGAAATATAATTATTGAAACTCAAGATATAATGATTTAAAAAGACAATAAGCTCCTAACATTTCTACATCTTTTCTGATGAAAATAATCAAAAAGTAAATGTTTATTTATCCATATGCCACACAATTAATAAATTTTAAATTATTTATTGACTAATTAATCTGTTTATCGATTCATTAATCCAATCATCCATTATATTACTAGATATTGCACTTTATTGGTCATGTTACCATTACGCACATTTAAGTATTAATTATTTATCTATTCATACTTTTGCCTACTTTTTCATTAATCTATTTATATATTTAATTGTCAATTTATTTAAAGATTTTTTAAACATTGATACATATCACTAAACTTTCAGTAACGACAGTGTTGCAAGTCTGTTTCTATGCCCTCAAAGTATTTTAACATTTTAACATCAAAATTAATTATTTTATATATATATATATATATATATATATATATACAAGTGTGTAAAGTATTGAATAACCCCTAAATTATAATCGACCTTTCGTTGGTTAACATTACTCCATTATTTAGTTGAATTACCACAACAGTAGTCGTCGGAGTGCGCCGATGTTTAGAACATTAAAGATTCTACTAGTTTATATTTTATTTACACAAAATCAAATGAAAAGCAATTCTTAAATAATTTATCGCCCCCAAGTTTATGCTTTTCGATATGGAAACTAGAACTTGTATTATTATTTCAAACAAATCGCTCTGGTCAATTATTCAACTTTTCGTTTGCGGTCAAATTATAGAGAAAATTATTGCGGTAGAAAATTTTGTGAATTCAAGTGTGGATTTTACCCTTTTTGTATAGACGTTATTGATTAGATTCAATTATATATATGCACTTGAAAACATCTTATAAATTCTTCAGTTACGTTTGAAAAAATATGATGGATAAATAATTCTAGTTATAAGTGGCATTAGGCAAACTAAATGATGAAAAATGCATAAATAATTGTAAAAAAATAAATATTTGAAATAATAAGATTTAGGCTACAATTAAACTGAAAATTATGGGCTATTATAAAATTTTCTTTCAATTAACACTTTCCATTTCAAATACTATAGTTTATATTTTTAAACCTATATTTTTATCTCTAGAACTAAAATTGCCAGAAATAAATATTAAAAATAATTATTTAAGAACACCGTTTAAAATATTAACAAGTTCCACATATATTCAGAGACAGGTTTTAATGTTAATTATTAAACTAATTTTCCTGCTAATTAACTAGCGCATAATTTTATGTCTTCTTTTTTACAAAAAACAACTTTCAACTCTGCGTGATATTCGAATTCATTATGCAAGTCTAGATGATATAATAAAATTATAATATTAATGCTGTATGAATTATTTTAAAAATAATAGAATAAATAGATAAAGGTCACACATGAATAATAATGTCCTAAATTAACAGCATTGGTTTTAAATTTACTTTTCCTATTATGTACAAAGCATGATACAAAGTAAGCAAATATAGTTTTTTTTATCATATACAATTTTCGCTTTCGTCCTTCAGTAAATGCCTTTTATATTACTTTAATCACTGATTATTATTGAAAACAATTTACATATCGATTACCATATGCAAATGCGATTGAAATTGCCAAGCCGGCCCGTGCAAATGTAAAATTACGGTTAAATTTGTCTTATAATATGCAAATGAATAAGCAATTTGTATTAATTTTTCAGATAATAAATATAAGTATTTATTAACTTACACGACACAGCATTATGTAAATTTACATAAATAATATAAATGGGAGTAAAGATTGCAAGCATCTGGAACTAACGTAAGGGATTGCAAAATCGTTGCTAATTTTTTATTTTTAAATACTTGCTTGAACAGGTACACAAATTACAAAACAAACTTTTATAAAATAAATTAAATCTTATTTGAAACAATGTATCGTAAATAATAAAAAATATGATAAAAACACCACTCAAAAGATTTTGAGTAAAAATACATAAAATTTGCGAATGGATTTTTGAAAACAAATATTTAATGGCATATACTAATTAATTCATTTAGAATAATTAGTATATGATCTAGTTTCGCGCACGAATAACATATTACTTCAAACAAATATAATATTTAATGAAATGTTTTTAACGAATAATTAAGATTAAGAGCAGATAATAAATAATATTAATATTGTTTGTTATTATGCATTATATGTATAACCTAAAGAATGATTATGCATGACAATAAATAGAGTGATAGTAGGAGAGCTAGGGGCTTGATGTAACAGTTATTTTTTTAAATTAAGATATTTTGATACCCACTGACATTGATTTATTTTACAAAAGATAGATAGATGCTGTAACTATTTTTTACCAGATAAAGTAAAAATAATTTCAGAAGTATTATTCATTATTTCTCAATTAATCATTTTCTATAAAAAGTGCAATGTTACGACTTACCCCGGGCTTGGGGCTAGTCATTACATCTGCCAGGGCAAGTAGCAACGACAGAAGCGATAATAATACATCTGATAATTTGTTCTTTAGTAATTTTTAGAAAAATTATAATTAACATGTTTTGAAAGTAAGTAATTCTTCTCATAAATCAACTTAAACTATAATTAATACAAATAAAATATGTAGTGTATCCTGTAACACAATTAACGAGTGGTTTTTTACATTGATTAAGATAACTACTTGAACAATTTAGTAATCACAAAAATTGTTACATATATCAGAGATTGACGAATTTGAAACAAAATAAGATATATAAAATTTAAAATCAGTTAATTAAAAATTAGTTAGCGATAATAAAAACGCAAACCAAAATTTTATTATAGTACAATTTTATATTATCATTCAAAAATAACGCGCCTGCACACTTTTGTTTACTACGTCGGTTTTTGGAATAGTAGCTATGACAATATTATGCGGACAGTTTACGTGTCCAATTGAGACAAAAAATAATTTAAAATTTAAAAAACATAAACATTGACTAAAAATTAAAAGTTCTTATGTCAAATTCAATTATTCAATAAACAATGTGAATCTTGTTTCCCAATTTTTTCCCGGGTTTGATCGACTATGATCAATTATCAAGATGAAACAAAGAAAAAATGTTGTGGTAATAGTTCGACAAACATTTCCATTCCGAGTTGCACAAAAGCATTTTTGCTCTGAAGACGTTGCTTAAAATATTCATCAGCTCTTGAAACTAATAGAGACACGCTCGGCGAACGGAATAGAGTCATTTGCATTTGCAGATAGTATGCATTCTTTACAGTCATATATTATTAGTATTTTTTCTAAGGACAACAGACAAGAAATAAAGACATTTTTTCCACGTTACTTAACGTTGCCGTCTGCTTGCTTAGAAGTCTATTCCCTGAAGAAATCATAAGTGAGAGACTGCAGTTCCGACTCGGGCTGAATTTTAAAAGCTAGGAACGCAGAGAGCACGTTATTTCAT
This sequence comes from Ctenocephalides felis, assembly GCF_003426905.1. Taxonomy (NCBI): domain Eukaryota; kingdom Metazoa; phylum Arthropoda; class Insecta; order Siphonaptera; family Pulicidae; genus Ctenocephalides; species Ctenocephalides felis. Next base: position 130,081,532 of record NW_020538040.1, read on the forward strand.
AATCGCGCACTTTTGAAATATAAGGTGCACGTCGACATCTCCGGGGAATAAGGCGGACGTGGACCAAGGATTTACTATTACGACTTTGCCAATAGATAGAAATAATATTGATGAACTCTTAAACCTTATTTCGAACGGGTCAGGTCAGTATTTGATGCAGATGTATCCTAACCAACTTACCAATTTATATGATGAAAACATTCTTACAATAAATTTAAGTGTATAGCACTCTCTGTGAAAAAATGTATAAATAAAAAGATATATATACTAGACAAATATTTATAATTGTATAAAATTAAATATAAAGGTAAATAAAGAATGATGACAAATGATAAGAATAGTTATAAGTGGCATTTGGCTACAAGTTGTATGAACTACCCGATATGTGTAAGTAATCGGGTTTCAAGTTAGTAATAAATGATAATAATTGATATTACTATTTAAATAAAAGTTTCAACTGTTTATTTAAAAAATAATGTTTGCCTACACTATCAAATAATCAATAAGATTTACCAACTGATGTGTTTCAAACATATGGCCCATTTAAAAATTGGAATTTATCGATAGCAACTTGCCTGTAGGCCACACGGTGCGGAATTCGAAGTTGCGATATATAAAAAAAAAAAAAGAATTTTGAGACCTTTCTAAAGATCTATAATATTTTATATGTTTTCTTCACAGAAATATCTAAACCGTAAGATCACTAGATCACTAGGACCACTAGATAGACTACCCATTACTTATAATATCTGTAATTGTATAAATTAAATTAATTTATTCAAAACACATAATTTCATCTATTTCATATTCTAAAAATGTATTTATTGTTTAAGTGTCGACGTCAACGATAATCAATAGCTACCCACAAAGCACATGACTTACTCTACAATTACGAATCTTAAGAATGCTCGGCATAGATACTGATTAGAATTGTACAAGCGCGGGACGAAATTCCAAAGTTTGATGAATTTTTATAATTCAACCGCTTATTGTAGACCTATAAGATTTTAGTATGTTATTTTAGACTATGATATCTATCTTCGTACAAAGTTTCATCAGAATCGTGAAAAAATATTTTCAACAAATAATTACGAAGAAACGGCCCGACAGATCACTACCCAAAAGTAATCAGCATAAATTCAATATCTTTCGAACAGTTTTGGAATTTTTAAATCTATTCAAAATTGTGGAAAAACAATTTTACACTTTTTTCTGCTATTTATAAAGAAGCGGCTCGTGGCGCTAAACTAATTAACGGTAGTCTTTAACGAGTTATATCGAATAGTTTTTAAATTTTTTAAATCGATTCATCTTTTTTTAAGGGATCGACGATGAAAAGTCAAAAACCGAGTCACACACACATGCATACCTTTTCCAAATATAGTCTCAAAATGACTTAAAACATCGAGAAAACATAAAATTGACAGCAAATGGGATTTTTGGCGAAAACTGAACTTCTTCTGGAAGTTAAGAAAAACTATGAAAAACAACAATAATGATGAATGTTGAAAAGTAACAATATTTAAAGAATTATAAGCAATTATGAATAATATGAATCATTTTAAAAACTGATGCTAAAAACTGAAACTAACTAGTGGGGTGTATGGCATTGTGCCTTAAGGCAAATTGCTGGAACTTCCCGTACCGTAACGAAATGTTCGAGGAATAGATTATTATTAATATTGTAACATTGTCTAATATTTATAAGAATTATATAAACTGAATTGCAAAGTTGAAATTATTTGTTTAAAGTATATTAGAACTATAGTCAGAATTAAAAATAAAATAGGAATTATTTTCGATATACAAAAAATTTCTTTTTTGAAAAAAAAGTTGATACAATTTTTTTTTCCAAAATCAATTATTTTGTTAAGACAAACAGAAAGTTCTTTGAATCATTTAAATCGGACGCTTAGTTCTTTCAAAAACTGCCATTTTTTACACATTTAGCTCCGTATCTTCGAAATGGCTGAGCTTGCCTTTGCCAAAAACTAATAAACACTTCTCCCAATCATTACTAATTGAATGTTTTTTAGATCATTCAAATCGGATGCTCTGTTCTCTCAAAAACTCGATTTATATTTTCTGCACTCTTTGCTTCTCTTCGTAACTGCTGGACCTGCCTTTGCCAGAAACTAATCAGCTCATCTCCCTATCAATAGGAATCGAATGTTTTTTGAACCATTCAAATCGGTTAATCCGTGCGCCCGAAAACGTGACTGGAAATTTGTATCCATACATACATACACACACATCCATTTTTTCTGAGGTATGCCAAAATATTCAGAAACCTTCAAAACGTCGAGAAATGTAAAAATTTTCAATTTCGATTTTCAGCCCATTACAATAACTTACCCTACGGGAAGTTAAAAATATAATATGTATTTCCTGTCACGTTTTTAGCATCAAATAAGATATGATAAAATAAGATTTATACCGAGTAGTCAAATTGTTGTTGCATTTCCGCGTGAGCATTTCCGCGATGAAGCAAAGGTTCGTATTCAGTTTTGTGAAATAAAAATATCAAAAACGTTTCATCTTATCGACTTTTCTTCGGTTCCTTTTTCGGAACGAATTTTCTGTCCAAGCACTTTGCTGACCCCGAAAATAATCTCCCGTAAGCCGTCCGAAAAAGTCGCCTTAGTGTGCTCATTACTACTTAGCCGTTTCGGCGCATTGTGTCCCGGCATCGGCGGCCACGGGTCACGCGCCGCCCGCCACCGCCGCGCGTCAAGCGTCACGTCGCCATGTTCGGCGTCCACCGCCGAACGTCAATAATAAACCGATCCACAATCGCAAAACTAATCCGGATCCCGTTGCCATTATTGTGCGTAATCAAAGTACCCCACGCACAATCGAGGAATGGCGATAGCATATATAAACACGTGAGTACGAAGGGGCTGCAGATCTAATTAGCTTGGAAAGTTGATCAGTAATTGCTGCGATTAATCAATCAGTTTTCCATTTGCTGCCCCTACACGTTCTCTCACCCCGTACGTAAGGTACCTACGGGGATTCGGATGAAACTATAGGTAGGTACACCATGACGTTGCCATACAGATACACCGAGTCGAACGTTGAAATTAGCAAAATTAATAACAAAATAGCTTGCGTGGTATTGCGCCTTAAGGCTGTTACCATATTGCGAACAACTATTAGGTGGTTAAAATTAATAGACATATTAAATATAAATTCACATGATAATGGTATGAAATTTTAAATGTCTATGTACGAAGCAAATTGTGTTTATAAAAATAATAATGCACTTGCAATTTATTTTGCAAATTCTGTTTATTAATTATACCGTCTAAACCAAATAAACTATATCATAACGCATATCAAACAAACAACTATCGAACTATGTTCCCAGTTAATTCCTAATTACAGAGATGTGTTTTTTTTTGCTAATTTATATATTTTTTAAATTTATCATCTGTCACTTTTTACCCCGTTGGCGGGGTAAAATGAAACAACCAGAAGGCAATCATACCCAATATCTTATTTTAATTTTAAATGGAATTTACAAAATAATAGCTATATTATTCAACCAATGCAAAATATAAATTTTATGGGAACATTTTTTACAAAGATAACACTGTACATAGCCTTGATCTTTAATTTCATCAGAAATATTCAACAGCAGTGTTGAAGTAACTACTAATTTAATTTATCTCTTGTAAAATTGCTTTTAAACTAAATTTACTTTTTTATTTACTATTTTTTTATTGTTTACAATACAACTATCCCAAGGTAAAGGTTAGTACTTTTTATCCCACCCACATGTAAGCTTTTATAGAAGTTATATAAAAATCAGTTCAATCTTCCTTAAAAATAATAATACACTTTATAAAACAGTTCAATACCGTATACTAAATTTTATTAAGGTCTCGTGAACTAAACAACAGTGCTCACACCTAAAGTAAGTAACAACGAAAGAAAATACGTTTGTTCAGCAACGTCATAAAAATCAAGGTGATGGCTGGTTACACATTTTTTTCCTTCTACTTTCAAGTATTGTTAAAATATTCTTGACTTCACTTGTATTTGAGATATCGGTGGTGGTCCTTTTTACCCTGCTCTACCATAGATATACATAATACAAAATCTAAGCTTGTATAAAACACCATATATGTTTCTTTATTTATTGTTGATCATTACTTATTGAGTTTTACGAAAATATTATTTCATTTAAACTATCAAAAACCTTGTTTTTAATTATATTTTAGTATTTATAAAATTATATTAATATTGTCCAAGGATATTTAAAAAATGCTGTTGATTCAAAACGTAAAAGCGGTTACTAAAAACATTATTAAATCATTCGATAATTCGAGATTATAGAGATATACAATATATGGTATATATAGCAATTGGCTTTAATTTTTTTATTCACGTATAAATCAAGTGTAGAGAGTTATTTTAACCAAAAATTAAATCTATTTGAACTTACATTAAACCCCCTTAAATATTTATAAAACATCTCTCTCCTTTTAAACAAGCTTGCATATAATTTTCACAAAGCGAAAACCAAATGCGAAAAAATATAAGGGTGCTCCTTCGAGGGCAAAGAAATATTATAATAAATACATACATATATAATAAACATGTTCATTTAATATTAATATAAAAAGTTATTTCGACACCCTAAGTGTAAAAGAATAAGTAATTCATTGGTTTAGAATTCATGCGATTAAAAATATGAGCAGAAGAAATCACATTTAGTGTGATATTATATATAAAACCATATTAGAATATAGGATTCATTTTATTTGTATGAGAGGCTCTGAAGTAAAATTTAATTGACAAATTGTTATTATAATTTGCTTTTTTTCCGAATAAAACCATAACCAAAAATATGACTATATTTAGTGATACATTATGAATTTATATAGAAAAATGAATATAAACACCAGAACGATAAATACTATGTATTGGAACGATATTTACTTATCATTGTTTACACCATTGCAAAAGTGCAGTAGGTCCTTTTTACCCCACACACGTTACAGAAGTTATATAAAAAAATCAGTTGAATTGAAATTCAAAAAATAATGCATCTTAATTAAATGAGGTATATTCAAAAATTCAAGGTCTCGTAAACTAAACAACAGTGCTCACAGCCAAAAAAACTAACAGCGAAAGAAAATATTTTTGTTATGAATTTTCAAACATTGCCGTTTTCTTTCGACAGCAACGTCATGAGAATCAAGAAGATGGCATCTTTTTCCCTCAAATATTGTTGTTATAAAATTCTTAGTTTTACTTGTTTTCGAGACATCAGTGGTAGACTTTGTTACCCATAGACCACGCTCTAACCTATATTACAAAATTTGTTTTTTGGCCCTATTCCTTAGAAAACATAGCATTTACTACATGTATATGTTCCAGACAGTTATTAGAATCAAACTCTCCTCCACCAACTATTCCCTAATTAGTTAACATCGTTTTCGTGGCACGTCTTCTTCAAAATCTATCTCCGTTAAGCAATTTCTGAACAATCGGTCCTCGAGTTTATTGCTCGACAATAATTATAGCGATATGTTTAATGTCGAAATTATTATCATTAAATTGAGGATGTTTCTCACGATTTGTACGTTACATATCACGAAATTGTTCTGTCGAATTAAAGTGCCAAACGGGCATTTCGGAAACGGGCCATTACCGTCATGGAGAAGACGTCGTTCACGAGCTTTCGGATTGCAGGTCGCCCGCGGGGAGCGGATTAGAGCTGGACGATGATTTTGAATAAAAGTCGATCTTGAAACAAATCAATATATATAGATTACATAAGATGAATATTAGTTGTAACATTACTGGCTAATGCAACGATTCTGCAAAGTACATTCTTGAAAACGTACAAAACATTTAACATTACAAAAACATGACTTTCTGAAGAAGCTTTTCTAGAGAGATGCAATTTTTAAGTAAAATATAGAACGATTAAAGACAGGCAGTGTCTTCAAAATAAGCTCGATGTGAAATATAAAACAATATCGATAGAATGCCTGAGATGAACATGATTCGCAAAATTACTATGTATACAAGCTCTCCTGCAAAGTTAATCTGAAGAAACTTAGGAGACCTTTGAAGTTATATTTGGATTGTACGCATTTTTATGATAAAAGTTAGATTATATGTTTATTAATAAATTATAAATAAATAAACTCTGTATCTAAAAAGCCCTGCGTATTAAATTTTCAAATGTTTTCGCAAAAAATTTAAGGTTTCTTAATATAAATAGCGAACGATTAGAATTATAGTAGTATTGCCCTAGGATAGGTCCATGAGCTGAGTTAAACTCCAACTCGAATCAGGAAAGAATAGTGTGAGAAAGAAGATATAGTGTGTGAGATGTCCCATTGCCATTTCACATCGCAGTACCCGAAATGGGACACTTTCAATTAAAAACAAATTTACCATTGCCATTTTACATCCCAGCACCCGAAATGGATTATTTTCAATTAAAAACATATTTCCCATTGCCATTTTACATTCTAGTACCCAAAATGGGATATTTTCAATTCAAAACATATTTCCCATTGCCATTTCATATCGCAGTACCCGAAATAAGATATTTTCAATTGAAACTATATTTTCAATTAAAAATTGTTATCACTACTGCATGATATCAGGTTATCCAAAGCGGGGTTTCGAACCACGACCTCGTCCACACGAGGCGGTGCGCATAAACGTTACACCATGGAACATCTTAGAAGTTTAATTTAAAAATATAGAAAATAATTACTGTGGGCAAAGATTTAACATAGCTCCGTTGTGGATGACCACGTTTTAAAGTTAATTGAAAAAATGAAATTTAAAATAGCAAATATTGACAAGAAATTATATACTGTGAATAAATATTTGTTTTGTTAATTAAATTCAATAATCAAATAATGAGTTTTTGAACAAATATCAGCATCGATTCACTTTATATTGTAAACTCTATTTATAGAAGTTCACAATATAATTTAAAAAATCATTGACGTATTGGGAAATTACAAGATATACATAAAATGAAATTTACTAGCAATTTATATTAATGGACACACGTTTCGGCTTAAATTCATGCCATTTAAATATAAATAATTCTTCTAAAATTGTTTAATATAAAAATAAAATTTAATATTATAATAATAATAATAATAAATTTGAATATAAAATCAAAATTATTTCTGAAAATTTATTTATTTTTACTAAAATTTCTGAAGAGAGCCTAATGCAATGCGGCTTTAAAAATCTCGCGCATGTTTGGATACTTGTAAGATATGTTGATATAATTGATGATTTTCCTTAAATCCTTTAAGGATAAAATGTTAAAATACAAGGGTCAAAATAGATCCATAAATATATTATTATCACATGTTTCTAAAACGCACATTAATGACTTGCACAGTCGACAAATAAACTGCCTCTGATATAATTCTATATCATTATAATTTAATTATATTTTATGCAGGTATCATTGTATCGTAATAACAGCAATTAACTTTTTATTGCATTATTACATTCGATTAAGCTGTCATTAAATATGAGATGTGCGTCGTGTTTCCTCTTCATTCTTTTTTTTATTCATTTTTTTGTTATTTGTGATAAAGCAATGATGAAAACAAGTATATATTGTCACAATAGACTATTTAGTATTGCAGAAAAATGTTTACAAGCTTTGCTATGCAAGTTGGGCACGCCATTTAACAAATTTTGAAATTATTTTTTTAACATAAAATTTATCTTAAATTTAAGTTTATTATTAAAATTTTAAATACAAATTTAAAATATTGTTTTTACAAGTCAACAACAAAAAAATTAATTGGGAATAATATTTAAATTGATAAATAATAATGGATGCAGTAAAAAGTCCTGCGTCAAAAAAAAACTGAATGGAAAATGAATTTTACTTGTATGCAGTCTAATTGAACACGTTTTTCTTATTTATATATATAAATAAAAAATCTGTGATATTTCTTCAATTCAATAATATATATCTTTATAATAATATACATTAACAAAATGTCGTTTATATAAAATAAATTTAGTATTGAGATTAAAGACTTAAAGACTTAATTGATTTATTTGATTTCAACAGAAAAAATATATTTGCCAAAATATGAAATACAAGTGATTTTTTATAATATCATATTAATGTTATAAAATTCTTGTTCGAATTATTTTATGTTCAATTAATTTTTAACTAAAATTTTAACTACAAGAAAGACATTTTTATGTATGTACTTGCAATTGCACTTCTATACAAAATATCAAATGGTCAAAAAATACAAAAAGAAATACCAAAATTTAGATTTATATTTAGAAAGTTCTTATTACAATAAATGGAAGTACATTATACATATTGTGACAACATAACATTATACGTAACTTTCGTATCCAGGACTTTCACCCTTGCCTTTAAGGTATTTTGCCTTCGTGTTTAAAATATAAACAAAATAAGTAAAATTGTTATTGTACAGTACGTTTTCACTACTGTGACAAACTATATATTAGGTTAGTACTGCTCTAAGGCAGGTCCGTGAACTAAGTTAAACTCCAACTCAATACAGGAAATAATAGGGTGAAAATTTTCCCATTACCATTTCACACCGCAGTGCCCAAAATGGGCTATAGTCAATTCGAAACATATTTGTGACCTATATTTCAAGTGAAAATTGATATCACTACTGCTCGATATCAGGTTGTCCAGATTGCAGTAGCCAGATTTGAACTCATACATATTACGCAAATTATTTACTTATATTCGTCGATGTTGAATAAAAATCGATAAATTTCTGTCTGTCATCACCATTTTCGAGTTATTCCTCCTTTTGATAGCAGGATTTGGGAGACGTGTATACGATCAGCATAATGCTACAATAAAAACGAAGTTCAAGTTCAAACGCATGTACTTAAAAGGAGCGTGCCGCCGACGAAAATAAGGATTTGGGAGTTCTTGTCACACGTAAGTCCTTAGGAAAAATTGTACGAGCCAAATTAAAACCACTATTTTTTCGACTTTTAGAATTTTGACATGTTTCATCCTCAGATACCAAAGTCTTATTCAAAAATTTAAAATCGCTAGATAGAACAATAAGGTTTACTAAACTAAAAATTGATCTATTAATGTTGAAAGTGTTGACAGTCAATCAATTACTGATCATCGATTCCAACATATTTATCATCGGTTTTTTATTCCACCAGATGTGAAAATCAGAAATCAAGAAACGTCCATAACGACAATACAAAAGAAACATGCAACACGTATCACTTAACCAATTTTTTTTATAAAATCATTGACCGTATATTTTTCAAACGTTAATTTGTTGACAGCCCATTGCGTGATGTTCCCGATTATTGTTTATGTGCATCGGGCCAAGTGGTGTGGTCGCGCTTTTATTAAATTATACGAAAACTATTTTGGAATGATAATTTCGGGCCGAATAGTCGGAGGAAGTCGTTTAAAACCACACAGACCGCAGCGTTGACTATTATATTTTTCCGCCTCGTGTAACTTGGTAAAAATTTGTAACGAGTGCACTTGGAGAATTAATTTTGATAATAACTTAGGAAGTACTCAGACACGGGGATGGAAGCACAGGGTTAGCCACAAGAACGACAGTCTCGATCGTTTTGTCTTGTAAAGTTATCTGGGAATTGTATGGCAATGGTAAAATGTTTTAAACTATGTCTGGGATTTTATGATGAAATGGTCGTATGCCTTGGTTTCACCATTAGTATCCAACAAGTGTGTCTGTATCTATCTCAAGAGCAGCTGGGCAACGTAATAAAGTACGATTTAAAACAAAGTCGAAATTAATAAAAGTAATCGTGCAGACGAATAAAGTCGCCATAAAAAAGCCGAAACGTTCCCTGGAATATATTCCGGGTTCTCTCAGTCAATTCATTCCAATTGCAGTAAAGTTTGACGACATGACACGGCGACCGTCAAGCACACGGTACATAAAAAGGCCATAACGTTCACACCATCGAACCATTCGCCACCGACGGGAAATAGACAGGGAGCCGAGACGAGGGCGGTAAAGTTGATCTACTTTTGTAACACAACAGAGGATAGTATGCGACTCCTTGAAAGTATGAAACTTTAAAAAAAAATTGGTCACATATCTTGAGGTATCATGACTTGTTGTTTTTCACATTTTCTCAAAACCAACACTGATACAGTATATATAGTATTGCTACAATATTAATATTTTTTTATTTATTTTAATAATTACAACTTCAATCAGTGTTGCCATTAATTATAAGAGCAGAATAGACGTCCATCCTAACCAACCAGCATGTCGTTTATACCAGGAAGGTTAGCCGACGTTAAGAGAAAAGACCGAGGCCTAAAAGAAAAAATACCTGGAGACCTAATATAGTTCAATTAACTATGATACTTTCATTTTACTACATTTTATTGTTTGTTTTTCTTTTGTTTTTAGTTTTTCTTTATTATTTTTGCTCTAGTAGATACGCCACTGGGGGCATCTACTAATTTGTAAACAACTATTTGTAAACAATTTGTCAGCATTCTTTTAAGGTAATTATTTATATAATTTGCAGAATAAAATTAAAACAAAAAAAAATATTTTGTATTATTTAGGCTTAATATAAAGAAAGAAAGATTTATCGAGTAGCAGGTGTATTGAAAAAGGTAAACTAAGATAGGTTCAATCCAGCAATATTAATGAATACCAATAAAAGGAGTTGGAGGAGATGTTGAGTCGGAGAAGGTAAAATAAACTGTAATTTATTAAAATAAATAACTGGAATAGCACGATTTTCAATATTATAATCCCAAATAAGAAATGGACAAATAAACTGTAAAGCCAACCTTTTTCTGAAGTAAAACAATATAATTTTATATTAATATTGCATGCGCAGTGTTAAAGTTATGCATGTATGTAATGTTAAATATTAATAACACAATAAAAACAAATGTATATTGCAAAAAACTGAATTTGCAGCTTCTGATTATAAAAAATAGTACAACATTGTATTCCAATAATTTAAATTTATTTAAGTTTATCTAACCACTCATTGTCAGCAATTATGTTTTTTTTTCGATTTCAAAATTTCCCAAATGAGTTTAAATAATTACCTACCCATTAACTTATGAAGTTTTGTCCAATCACCTATACAAATTCCAGTTTGAAATAAACTTCAAAATTATTACTTATAAAAAGATAAATGTAATACAATAAATATATACAATTTGTTTTTCTTATTATTATTGTCAGCCAAACACTAGTTATTTATTAAGAAATTAGGTTTTAGATGATACCAAACCGCATTTTACCTCCTCTTACTTATAATTAGAAATAGTTATAGCAATGGCAAAAATCGAAAATACATTTTTTACGTATCTTTACTTAAATATTTTATAGAGACTTTAATAATAAGTTAAAACAATTTTCGACATTATGGATCAACCGACTGACTTGAAAGGGTTTCAAAATATTCCTCCAGAAATTTCACAAAATTTTCAAAAAAGTCGATTTTTTGACAAACATTTCAGAAATTGCAAAAAATTGAAAATTTTCAAAAAAATCCAAAGCTTTTAAAAATTTAGAATTACGGCACAGAAAGTTCCAGCAATTTGCCTCACGGCACGAAGCCATGCACCACTAGTTCTTCATATAATTGGGTACGTATATAATATTTTACAATCATAAAATGTCTCAAAACCCTCCCCATACATCAGTACACCATTTTTACAAAATTAATTCTTATCATATACAAAATGAGCAGAACTTCATAAAATCGCGCCGCACAGCCCTCCGACTATTCCCGCACTAGACGACAGTGTCTGCTGTCAATATAAACACGGTGAAATAGGATATAAGAAGAGTCTTCGCTACAATGATCATTATGAAATCATCTCCGTTCTTTCGGGCGTTTATTACGTCATAAAAATAACGTCAAATTACGCGCTGCGGAGCCCCGATAAAAAGGAGCGCGGCGACGAGATCGCACAAACGCGCCGGGGAACCGACACTACGGTAATGGACATATGGAAATATCGTGGCACGAGCTTATTATTTCGAGCTTGATGCAGAAATAAACGGGAACTAGGTGTGAGATAGGCATAGACTTCTCGATACCTAACGATACCTAAAATTGATCGAGTTGAGAACTAGGTTTAAGTGTCCTAAGGCAAGATATAACAATCATTTTGATTTTTTTGAAGTAAAATTGCTTTAGGCGCGACTAGGGTGTAAATCCGTACAAATGCAACGGAAGTGCGTTACGGCAGATAAGAGTCGAGTTCCAATGATTCGTCATTCGCTCTCGATGACATCATTTCTATACGGGGTGGATTGTGATCAGTCGTCGTGTATGTAAATAGAGATCTGACGTTGTATGCGTACCGGTATAGATTTTCTATGCGTACCGATATCAACAAGGAAATCGGCATAGATAAATAAACATTTTAAAGTTACATCGTAGTACTAATCTTGATTTAATAAAAAATGCCTGAATCAGAAGAATACTTTACCCTGTTTCTTGAAAATAATAAAACAAATTAAACATTTGTTCCAACAAACAAATTAAACGTTTGTAGGTTTATTTATTAGAAATTATTTCTATATTATCTATATTTTTTTAATTATATTTTTTCGATCATCTATCTACATGAGATATAAAACCAATTGTACATGATATAGAGTAGATTAAAAACTAAGATCAGAACCCATTGATGTAGTTCTTCACAATGTCAAATAGGAAAGAGGAAAGAAAAATAAAATTTGTACTTATAATTAGATCTAAAACAAGTCATTTGGATTTTTTTAAACTTCTGTTCTAGCAGCTTTTTTGCTAGGATATTAGGGTGGTCGGTGAGCCTGGTTTGGTACTTATAACTATGTCTGGGAATCTCTCAAGTAACTCCCAGTTCCTCGTGAAGAAACCAATTGGGGGTGTATTTGGATGCTTTGGCGGTTTGCCTAAGCAATTTAACTTTGAATTTTAAACACAGAAATAAGAGAAACTAGGTGTAAGTACTCGACAGATGAAAATAAACAAAGCGAATTAATTCATTAGGTGTAAGTGCCATATTTTGCTACTACAATCAGACTGGAAGATTTACCCCCTTTCGTATGGAAAACAAGGTTTAATCCAATTCAAGACATATTCAATTATAAGGTAAAATAGACCGAAACATAGTGTTGTCATGGCGACGCTATGTTATGCTTCGTTCTTGTTACTAAAAACTATGAAAATGGTATCTATTTGCCGTGTGATCAAGCGATTTACACAGAAAACCGTATGTTATGAATGCGCGAAGATGCAGTTATAATAACTTTTTTTTATGATTGTGCGTTTTCTAGTTTATTTTATATTATTACGCTATATTATGGTCTATTTTACCGGAGAATTGGTCCTGAGACTTATAAAGTCACTGCAAATTTCAATTAATCAGATGTTGATTATATTTTATTTTCTTCAGAATCTTTTTCCATTATGGATTTTGTGTATAATTGTAAATATTACTACTACGCTGGATTGAAAATTTTCAAACTTCTGCGAGGAGAGATAGAAAACGTATTGAAGAGTAATTTCATTTTCATTTCCTTTGCTAGAAAATCTCAAAAGAAAAAAAAAAAAAAAAAAAAAAAAAAAAAAAAAAAAATATATATATAATTAAGTAAATATAAATAGGTTTATAGTAAATAAATTAAGTAATAAAATAGCTAATAATTAATTAAATTATATTAAACCTATAAAATATTGACTTAAGCCTTATTATAATATTAAATATTATACCGACGGCTTGTAAAATTAATAAATAAATAAATAAATAAATATATAGTATGAAAAATGAGTGGTGATCTACAAAAATAGTAAAAAAATAAAAGTTTTTCTATAGCAAAATGAATAAAATAGATTATTTTTTCAATATGATTTTCAATGTTGATCAACAAGAATTGAATTCCCTTAAATCTGTAAAACTATAATAAAATTTATACATTAATCGAGTTCCGAATTGTTACGTCGTGTTTTATGTTTTAAATTATCAATTCTAAGGAAACGGCTCAACCGATTTTAACTAATCGAACGATTCTCAATCGATATTGTGATAATACTGTCGGGTGCCAATGTACGCTTTTCCCTCTGGTTCTACGCTTTGTAAGAACTCAACTCTCTCTATGGACTCAAGAATTATTCTGTACATCCACTAATAAATGCATCAGCAATTTGAAAAAATGTTTTCTATAACCCTCTTTGACAAAGGCAAATGCTAACAATATATGTACTGTGAATTTCTTATATCAGATTCGGATTTTTTAATTTTGTTATAAAACGTTTATTATTAAAAACGAGACATCATAATTTAGTGTCTTCCGTGCGGTATCTGAACTTACATAATTGGTTCAAAATTTGATAGGAAAACGTTGATGACAAAATTTTCATTTAACTGTTAAACTCCAAGAAAAGACTCAATGGATCAAAACACATAGATGATGCAAAAAGGGTTTACGAATTTTCACATAAGACTGGTATAAACAAACCACCTCAACCAATAATTAATAATATTCATTTTACAACATATTCATATAGTTTCTATACAAAATATACTTGAATAAATTAAACTATAATTTTTGTCTGTGGCTAAATCGCACATATTTTTAAGGTTATTAATTATTTTTCAGCTCTTTATAATATTTATTTTAAAGCATTATACTATTGTGTATGATCTTAAACAAAGATATGAGAAAAAAGCTTAAGCATTACAATAACAGTTTTAGTGTTATTTTTAACAATAGGATGTAAGTACTTCATATTAATTACCCAATGATTATTGAATTAACTTTTAAAAAGAATGTTTTTATTGATGTCACGTTCGATCGTTAGAACAAAGTTTATATTTTGTATGTATATATATAATTGCATGTGTGTATGTAAAGAAGTCTGATCACATTGGCAACAATGATTGAACGCACCACCAGCTTTATTCTGCTAGTATGTGAAAAAGTCGTAATATATTTTAATGGAAAGAATGAAATGCTGATCGTTCTATAGAGTTCGCAATACATGCAGCAAACAAGAAACATTACTTGTACAGAAAAGGAACAAAAGTATCAACGCATTAATGATCGAAAACGACTATGTCAGACTTTGAAAAATGACATTTCTTTATGTAGCTATATCGCAAAAAAGATCGACCTCTAGACATTCACTGCCTCGAACATTAGGGGTGACACTGATACGTATCGAATGGCAAGTTTCGATATCGATAATTGGAAAAAAACACCACCGGTCTGAGGGGTTGAGGGACATCAGATGGCGCTTCAGTTATATTTATACATATTAACCTAGAACTTTGATTATATAAAATTATATACATAAATATTTTTGCATAAAATTTTATTAAGATTTCATCAGTTCAAAGAGAACAATTAAAAAGTTTTCAAATAACAAAAACACGGAAATAATCACCATGGATCAGTAATCTGTTTTTTAGTAGAGTAGACGGGAGCTTAAAGGTCCTAGGGTAAAAAGGTCCACCACCGATATCTCAAAAACAAGTGAAGCTAAGAAATGGTTAACAAAAATAGTGTGAACACTATTGTTTAGTTTACGAGACCTTGATATAGCTTTTAAGTATACGATATTTAATTGTTTTATAAGGTGTATTTTTATTTTTAGGTTAGATTTAACAGTTTCTTGTATATAACCTATATAAAAGCTTACACGTGGATGGGGTATTTCTACAATAATGAATTATCTGGAAGTTTTACTGAACATAGTCGAATAGTTGTTTGTTTGATATGAGTTATTTATTTTGATATTGGTTTAGTTTTCACAATATAATTGCTCGAAGTAAAAGTGGACCTTTGTGTCCCGCCATACCCTATAACATAACAATTTCAATTACAATTTTGTATTTATAATATTAACATTTTATTGATATTTTTAACAACCCTAGCCCACAGATACACATTACTGGAATACAATAACTAGACGAAGCAAAAATGCACTAAGGGGGTACAGAGATCCATTAAAATCGGCAGACATTGCGACTTGGGACATTGTATAATAGATCTAACTATTATATATATATATATATATATATATATATATCAGAGGAAATATTTCTGCAAGACGGAAGTCGTAAAATCCCTAGCTATTGGCAAATTTATATCCATTGATAGTATTGGGTTTGAAATAATTATTATTGGAAACGTCTACATAGAGGTTATAAAACCAATAACTATTATTCTAGTAAAAAAAACTGGTTAAATAAATGTTCTACGTTTTACTAAATCTGAAAAATCGATCCGTCTCCTGGAGTAATTTTCGGTTTCCCGGACCTGCACATTTTTGGGAAACGGGCTTTCAGCTCGTCTTCTCGGATATTATTATATTTTTTCATTTAATTCGGTGTTGAGCTATATGCCGTTCCAGATACTTCCCTCTATCCACAACATCCTCCTCCCCATCTTCGAGAGAGGGTAGAAAAACTCTCGTATTTCGTTTTTCTGTTCGTATTTTTTAATATACATTTTTTCTCGTTTCCGGGGGTTACAGGTATACAGTCGCTTGGTGATATATTTTTATTTCAGTATTGAGACATTTATCATTCTCCCTAAGATTTCCTCGAGAATTTTTGCTCTACGTTTTATATACGGATGTAGTTATGCTCCCTGAACGAAAAACGAATCTACAGAGACGATGGGTACGATTCTGAATCAACATTTGAGCAAAGAATGAATATTTTATATTTTGATAAAATAATTTATTTCCACTAATATTAAAGTGTGAATAGACCTCAAACCTAATTTCTAATTTAAAACAATATTAGAACTTCAGAAAACTTGAAGAATCCTAAAAAGTAAACTTTCGGTTTGATACCGAAAAAATGAATTTAAGAAGATACGAGCAAGACAAAATAGTGTTATCAATTTTGGTTGCAATAATAAAATACTTCTTTCATTAATTTCAAAATTGGTTTAGCAAAACATTTCCGTTTATAATTTATGTAATATTCCATAAAGAAAATTCATCTCGGCTTCAAAAATTGTTTTGAGCATTCATGTACATTCTTCGTTTTAGTGCATAAATATGTAAAACCAGCCGTTGGCTTCGTAGAGATCCAACAACTCTGTGTTATTTTGCACAATGCATAGTCAAATACATTCGATCGTATTTTAAGCGTTTTTACAACCGCTAGAAACCTAGAATAAGATTGTTGCGAAGAAAATGTGGAAAAATAGTGTCTACTCGTGCGGAGCTAAGGGGTTTTCGATGGTCGTTTGTCCGGCAATCCCTCCGGTAGGAGTGAGGCATGCTCAAAATCGATTTTTTAGAACTGTACAACACGACTCTATTCAGCCAACATCGAAATTGGTAGAAAAATTAGGTATACTTTAGCTTTTACCTCATAATCATAATTCCTATGCTTCTATGTATCTATGCCACAATAAATAATAATCACAAATCTGATAATTGAAAATAATAAGTTTATCATTTCGTTGATGGTTGTGCACACGTGATCCATAAAAAATTAAAATATTAAACAAACATAAACATTTAAACTGGCATGTTACAGATCACGGAGTCTAAAAACAATGTAAACAAATTGAATTATCATTATATTTATGAGCCAATTCGGCCGCAAAATAGACCAATGTTAAGGTGAGGCAAATATAAAATAATACTAAAAACTTTAAACAGCATTTTATATAGAAAGCCTAACGTAGAAAATACACACACCTCAAAAAAAATCTCATCATAAGTGCATGTTATGTTGTATCATATTAACATATAAGTGAATTTACATTTTGTGTGTAAAACGCCTAATCACACAGCAAATACATAGCATCTTGACAGATTTTAGTACCATTTTATATGAAAAATGCAGTGCAACATAGTCATACCATAACTTTACACTATTTTACGACTGAATTGGCGCGTTAGTTTATTTTGAGATCTAATATGTTTAATTGCGATTTCGAGTATCTTACAATATTGTAAATAGTCATAAGCATTGCTAAGGGGTTTATGAACAATAATAACATTAGGTACATTTTAATCGAGAGTGCTCATTTAAATTATCAAAATGTTAGAATTTCCTCACTTTTTGTGCAGATCTCATAATTAGATAAATCAATAGACGAGCTTATAAACTTTATTAACGATTTATGTACCAGTTTGCGTGATCGAGTTCAACTGTGTTTAATTACAATTTCAAGAATCTGACGACAATGTTAGTTGTCTCGAACCCTCAGTGGGCAAATATATAGCTGCGCCTGTATATCACGCGATTATTTATTGCCTCATGTAGGTACATTGTTGTTGTTTCTACACAAAAGCATATTATCCGCCCGCCTCCGTCCAGATGCATAAGATAGACATTACGCTCCATTTCTTTCTGCTAACAAAAGCTGTTTATCCGGCGCACGCGGCGGTGGCGGTGGCGGCGGTCTCCTTCCCGCATGTAATGCGGGAATGCCCTACGATGGGATAGCCACGGAACGACTCCCGAAGGAGTAATATCAGCGGACCTAATAGCCTTCCAAATGGCTTTCGAAACACCTTTTTAATGAACTACCCTGTCGGCCGTCCTTCGACGCGTTTCGTCTCCGTTAGTTAAAGGAAACGACGATACGACGATGCGTCGCCGTTTATTGTCAATTATTCTGATCCGCTATTTCCATTATCGGGACATAGGCGAATACGCCAGGACAGAGGTTGCCAACGTAAAAATCTATATACTCATCTTAATTATTTATTTGATTGTACTATCCTTAAGCAAGACATTAAACTAACTAACTAATCGTCCATTTTTCCTCATTATTGGAACATTGGCAATATACCAAAAATAAATTATCGATTTTTTTTATTTTGATGTGCTCATATTTTTACAGTATATTCCCAGTGATATTAGAAATCTGCTATACAAATATTACGATTGTAGTTCAAATACTTTACGAGAAATGCGCATTTGAAAAATTGGACCAAACAACGTTGCCAATGATTTCCTTTTCTTTTTTAAATTAATGCAATTCAATTCAATAGTATCAAAACTCGTGACTATCTTGAAGATGTATTCTTTAGTTAAGACATTGTAATTGGCCGTCCATTTCCCATTGGATCACTGGTAAAATACCGAAAATATAGCATGACCCTAGCCTTGCATATTTTATTATCAATTTTTTGTAAATTCGAGATGTTCATATATTCATTGGTATATTCCCAGTGACATTAGATATCTGCTATAACAATATTTCGGTTGTAGTTCAAATACGAGAAATGCACATTTCAAAATTTGGACCAAACTCCGTTGCTAATGTACTTTGATGACAATGATTTACTTTATTCATGTTAATTCAATTCAATTCAATAGTATCGAAACTCGTGACTATTTTGAAGATGTATTCTTTAATTATGAAATTAAACTTGACCATCCATTTCCCCATTATTAGAACATTGGCAAAAAAACGGAATATAGCATGACCTAGCTATGCATATTTTTTATCGATTTTTTTTTTTAAATTCGAGGTGCTCATATATTTATGGTATATTCCCAGTGACATTAGATATCTGTTATAAAAATATTTCGACCGTAGCTCAAATACTTTACAAAAAACACGCATTTGAAAAATTTGACCAAACAACTTTGCCAATGTACTTTGATGACATTGATTTACTTTATTCAAGTTATTTGAATTCAATTCATTTGTATCAAAACTCGTGACTAACTTAAAGATATATTCTTTATTAATTAATTTATTAACTGAGACATTACAATTAAAATTGGCCGTCCATTTCCTCATTATTGGCAAAAAACCGAGAGAAATACGCATCTGAACAATTGGACCGAACAACGTTAAAAATGTAGTTGGATGCCAATGATTTACTTTATTCAAGTTAATTCAATTCAATTGTATCAAAACTCATGACTAATCTTGAAGTTGTATTTGAAGTAACACTGGCTACTTCTACTATTGTCATTTATATACCATATGTCATTTAACTCATTACATTGTTTTAGATTTATTAAATGTCCACTAAGGACAGTTGTAAATTATATGGTGGATTAAAAAAAATCTTAGAGTTAAAGTGTGCAAGAATAATAGACAAATGTACATAATTTTATACTAAAATATCATATTTATATTTATTAAAACTTAAGAAATTTTTACTAAAATTGCTTCTCCGTATGACTGTTTTTTGCAAAAAATGAATGAGAGTACAGTGTATTTGTAAATGTGAATAAATACGTATGCACAAGTGCCATAAATTTTTGTGTAGGATATGTATACATTCACAGACAATGTTTTTAAGGGTAAATTTCAATGTCCAATGGTTTTATTGCATTAGACAAAACATAAAAATTCCTTAGATTTCCTTGCATATAAATGCATGGTAAATTCCAAAGAAAATAGTTAAACAGCATTTAGGCATTGCGATTTACTATAAATTTATTTGTAATTGTGCGCACAATCATACATCAAAATATTAATATTATATAAATTGTCTCGAAATCACAACAGATTTCATACAAACAAATAATATAAACATCGACTCACCAATTATTGACTTGCAGTATTGTTAAACCAGTATCTTGTGCAAGTTGTTTCTTTTGGTCTTCTGAAGGGTAGGGATGCTGAAACAAAATAAAAAAAATTAGTATTTCAGACAAAATCAAAAACACACATGATAATATTTTTATAATGTAAAAAAATTGGCAGATATGATTAAATTCTTAAATAGTCGTAGTACTAAACGTATATATCAATACGTTTTTGTTTTTCAAGGTAAGTACCTATATCTCAAGTCACGATATATAGTACATAATTTTCATAATTAGTTAACAAGTTTGAACTTTTAAATATACCACGCAATAGTCTAGTTTTGTCAAATATGCAAGATAGGATTATTTGAAGCTCGTGTATACACATGAACAAAAAATTTAAAGTAAAATTATGAGAAGAGATGCCAACCGACTAGCATCCTGTATTAAGCATACATGAGATAAGAGAGTTTTTTGAAGTATATTTAGATGTCGGATAATATTATTTTTAGGAATCAAATTCTTGTCCATAGTCAGAAGGTATATTATTTTTTCTATAGCCTGTAAATTTATATTCTTCGACGATGATTCGAAATCATACAGCCGCCTAAGGATCCATAAATAGAACCGCTTGATACGACGTGGTTGTATTAAATTTGACATTCGCGCCTTGCGAAGCAATTTCAAAACAATACGGTAATTGCGTGCGTGCTACATAGCCTAGAAAGGTAATATCGCCGACAAAGGGCCCCGACTCTCTGAAACGGTATAATCACGATAATTGACATTATTTCAAAACCATTGACAGACAGACTGCCAGGCTGCTCTGTGCCGTTCTGATATCCGGCCAATATTATTACGATTCAGACTTGCGTCATCGGAAAATGGAGAGAATTGCCATTTTGGACCTTGGAGACGAACGGCAGATTTGTGACACTCCACGAGTAGCTAATGGAGTAAAAAACATAGACACAGATTATATGACACAAAATGGTAAAAATCAAGTCTTTAGTACTTTCTTATTTTTTATTTATTTATTTATTTTAGTTGCGATCAGAACTTAAGGGTTCTATAAACTGTTTTGATGAATTACTTACAAATTACGTTGGTTTTTAATAGATGAAACCCAAACAGTTTTCCATGCGATGAAATTTTTACTACAATTTTTGTTACACTGATGAATTTTTAATTGATGCAGCAATTCTGGGCAAGGGCTATTGTCACGTGTAAACATATTGCTATTTATATTTCCAAGTAAAAACCGATGTCACTACCGCTTGACATCAGGCTGCACCGGGTATCCGACCTGGGACCTCTGGAACCGTCTTCCTAACGACTTACCTATGAGCAAACCCTTAGGAAATATTAAACGCCAACGGTGTTAGGGTTGTTAATAACGTCCCTACAAAAATTGCAAGTATGGGCTAACCACGCAAAATTGGGTACAGTATAAATTCATTAATCTACCAAATATCAAAGTCACTTAATTGGGCTAAAATAAAAATAATAAATTAAAACATCTCCATTTCAGGGACAATTCTAAAATAGATTAATAAAATAGAAATGTTATGATAACGCCATGTTATGGGTCTATCTTCGTATGAATTTGCAAGAAGAGTAAGAACTGCCAGAAAGCTATGTATTTGCTGCACGATCAGGCGTTTCACACATCTAATCTAATCTAAACTTTATCATAAGTGCACCTTTCTGATGTCTTATTAATAACACACACGTGAGGTTAAAATTTATGTGTAAAGTTTTATGCTTCAGCCATTTCAAATATTAAATTATAATAATTTTAATAAATATATTTTCCATAAATCATGTAAAAAGAAATAAAACATAAATCCAATTCAGTGAAAGCTATTTATCTCTCAATGTGTGAATTTCTGATAATAAAACGCCGCTAAAAGACGTCAAATCAAATTCATTCTGATGAGAATTCAAACGTTAGATAAATTATAAGCGAAGGGAAAAATTCCACTTTAGAATAATTGACAGATTTAAGTTTAAATGATGAGATGTACCCTTGACAGCAAATACTCTTAAGATTGAAAAAGAATTTTCATTAAGGGCTCGTGTTTCACTTAACGTGAAAATAAAAGTTAATTTTGAGATTTGGGATATTTATAAAACTTTGTCCACGGATGAGACATGACAAAATAAAACTCACAAACACAATTAAGGTTTGTCTTGGAAAATCTATAAAAGTATTGTTTTGTAAGTCCAATGTCTAATAAATAATATAGATACAGATTGTATGAGAGAAACCGTACACAAAAGTGGATTTTTTGTTTGTTTTCGAACAGCGAACAAAAGCTTTGGTATGCTATAATACCAAATTGTTTGTAATGATTATTTTAATATTGGCAACTCAATAGTTGTATTTTCTGTTTTACTAGAAGGCAATCTAATGGTTGTTCCAAAAATTAGAATTTAAAAAAATCCTGTTTCATTACTAAACCTATTTCATTATAAAAATACGGTATTCCAGTATCACACGTTTCGAGTGGAACTAGTCATCCGAAAATAGCATATTTAGTATATTTAGAATAATATCTCGAAACAAAATGACACGATTTCCACTAAATCAAATCGTAAAAGTCAATGCAGAAGATATACGATCTCTTCATGAAGATACTTAACAGACACAAAATTAGATAACGCATTCGTGTAACAAACATATCACTATTTCTGGGTTCGTTAAGTCTGGCATGAATATTTCAAATACATGTTTCTTATTTTTGTCAATAATAACGTTTCATATTTGGCAATCGTCCCAAAAATATAAATTTAAATATTATATATTTACTAGTATGCAGAAAAACGATCAATTGGCTTATTCTGAATCGGTTGCTGACAACAACCGTTGTTTACTTTGAATTTTAGTTTAATTTTTTGAAAAATATTTTTATTTTATAATTATTACTGTTATACATGAAAATGACTCAGTCAGTAGCGTGCCCGACTCACACGCCAGGGTTACTCGGTTCGAGTCCTGGCACTGACATAGGACTGTCATCTGATTTGTTACATTGAAGTTGTTGGTTTGAGATGAAGCAGAATTAGACGTTGAGATGAAGAAGCAAGGTTAGAAGAAAAAAAAGAATAAAAAAGTTAGTTATAATGATAATTTGATAGTATATATAAAAGTAAATAAAAAAATATGTTATTTGCTCATTATATGAGGTTATTGTTTTTTTTTAATGTTTGGTTGTTTATGCCATTATAATATCTGGAGGATATGCTAATATGACGTAACTATTTTAAAATCATGAGTTTTATCCATAAATGAATGAAATTTCTTGTCTAAGATTTATTTGCAAAACTAAAAATGAGCTGCTCGTGAAACACTTCTCATGAGCAGTTTAAATCATCAAATTTTTAAAGTACACTTATTTATTTAACAAAGCCTTATAATTATAATTTTTCAACACAACTATACCGCACATAGCCAAATTTATTTACTTTTTTTTAAACAGCCATTTCCATGAGCTATTATAATGGATTTATTACTAAGTTCAATTTTTCTACATATGGCAAGACAAGCTGTAGTACTACCTCTATGTGATGATTTTTATTATTACAATTATTGTAATAGTGATTTTTTATTTATGCAGCAAAGTCTGGTGAGGGCTATTCTAACTTTGGCACAAATTGCTAACTATATTTCTATTAACTGATGTCACTGCTGCTTTACATCGGGCTGATCGATTCGAGTATACTTCCCGAAACCTCTATTTCAGATCCCGTTGCTCTAGCCACTTACCTATGAGTGAGCCCGATCGCCATGTTACGATTAACTTCATGCTCGATTTCCCTAATTTATCAAAACATTTTAACATGATATTAATCATTAAAATAACTAAAGGTATGTGTGTGCATATCACAAAATGTTTAATTACTTTTATATCACAATGGTAACTCTATCCAACGCGATTCACTCATTTATTTACAGTACGGAGCTCAGGTATCATAATATTTGCGTTCGAAAAACGCTTGTGTTCATAATTCCATCTTCGATAGTTAAATTAATGATTATACTACACATCAGTAATGGTAAGATGAATATTGTTTTAATAATAAATGAAGAGAAGTTCAAAGTGTTAATACCAATTTGCATGTTTAAACCGTCTCGCATACTGCGGGCACAACAATATATATATATATATATATATATATATATATATATATATATATATATATATATATATATATAATGATTTATTCATGACAAAACATTAATCAGAAAATCATTAGAATAACGCTTTTGGAGCTTGTCAGGTTTAATGTCTAGTTTTGTTCAATTAAGTATTACATTGTTAAGAGATTAGACAATTATATCTCTCCGGCACCATCATTCACAATCTTCGGCCTAGGCTTATGTGGCGCATTTATTATATTGAGCAACACGTGTTATTTGCATAGAAAATTAGCACAAGTCTTTAATAACCGTTAAAGATTAAAATGTTATGCAAGAACGACATTCATTGCAAAATAACTCGTGTTATGTGCCGACTAAACGAAATGAATCGTAAATAGATATATAAACTCTTTGATCTTTTCATATAGGCTTATCAATATAAAAGATAATTTTAATATGTAACTTGTTGGCTATAAGTACCAGGCGCTACACACTGCCCAATGGATCCGAAACAAGTTTTAACAGAAACTATAAAAAATCGACTTTTCATTATCCTAAACAGTTCTGGATCAACTTATTACAAATTTATTCAACACAGGTTATTTTAATATTTTTTCAAACATGTGGTAGTAACTTAACTTGGAACCACAAAGTTCCGGGTTCAAATACGTCGTTGCTGATATCAAGCCGTTGTGACATCAATTTTTGCTTGAAAATGTACTGTACATTTTCAAAATGTATGTTACATTGTAAACTGTTGAAGTATCATCACAATGATAAAAAGTATAACCATTAAGTTGCCTTTTAGGAAACATATATCAAAATATAATAGGCAACCATTGAGTTGCATCTCAATAGCAATTAGTAAAAATAATCATTATAGAATTAATTACAACAGTTTATAGAATACCAAATTCTGACTTCTGTTCAAAAACAAACCAAAAATACACAAAATTCAAAGAAACATATATATTTGGTAAACTATTCCTAAACATTTTAATCTGATTGACACCCCTCAATATATCATGCCTATTACAAAGGCAAATACTGAAATTGATATAGGTTATTTGAAAAGTAGTGAAATTGATATGATTATAACTTTTATAACTATACTCACAGTGTACGAGTCCCACGCATAATTGTAAGAATTTTTTATCAAATAATATGTTAACGCCTAAGGCTCAACCATGGTCTAATGAAATTATATAGATAGATTTTAATACTCTTCATACAGAATAATAATAAAACCTAATCCCATTTATTGCGCTATTTGGTAGTATAAAATAATCCCTTATATTGTAATACATCCTGTCCATGAACAGTCATTATTCCTTTTTTCTAAAAAAATAGATTCCTTGAACTCCTCAACCCATCTAAATCATAGGTCAATATTTGATTGGTTAAGAATGTAATAGGCAGCATCACTTGTACCCAAAACAAACTAATCTTAATATATCATCACCTATGAATCTCTAACAACGTATTTTATCCAATATGCAACAATTTGAACTATATCATTTTTCAATCGGTCTGATATAGCCATACTATTAAATTATATCTGGTCGTATGGCATGGCAAAGAGTTTGGCAGCATCTTGATGGATCACGAACTCTTTCTATAATTCACGTTATGAACTAGTCAGATCATAATATGAATAAATGCATATAATAGGTCAACAATGTTTGCATTAAATTTAAGCCGCCAGTTTGCATTTTTATTGAAAAAAAATATATAAAAATTTTGAAATAATTTAATTTATAAATGTATTAATTTTCCTTAATTTCTTATATTTATAGTATTGAAACTACATATCTAGGATGTCGTTCTTATTAGTTGTTATTGTTATTATCGGTTCATTAAAATTATAACTTGACGTCTGACTTGTGAGAACAGGAATCAACTATGTCAACTATATTATTAGTGGAAGCATGTGCCAATTATTGGCACGAGTTTCTCCTAACAAATCCTTAACGATGTGAGTCAAAAATAATATTTTCGTTTTCAATTAAACGAATTTTTTGCATTGTTACGCTCTCGTCTCGTCGAAAATTAACAGTTTACGTGTCCCCCCACTCGTGCGTGGAAGGCGTTTATAAATCCGTAAATATAAAACATTATCGTCAACACAATGGGTGGGATCTTCCGAATGTCGCTGCAAGTCGGTTATCAGATGAACGAATGCAAGTAATCGCGGTACAATTATAGAGTAACGAAAAAAGCAGAAAATATGTGTTTAGTATTAGTTGTGAGTCCGAGCCCAAGTACGCCTTCGACGATCCGACGCACGCGGCTAACGATCATACGCTGCGCGACAATTACACGTCGCTCGGCGTGCGGACACGCCTTGATTGCCGGTTCGCAGCGTCGAATGAGATAGAAATGGAAACGGCAACAACAACCGACAGGATAAAAAAAAACGCACACGATATGCGAAATAACAAACTGCAAGCTAGGATATACTCATATACTCATATACTCGTACTCTCGCATACGTACGCATGCGAATGGCCGGCGAACGAATAACAAACTCGCAGGTAAAAGCACGAGCGCGCGCGAGAGAGTTAGACGACTGCCCGCCGTGCGACGGACTGACTGCGGGCGCAGTTTTGCATATCGGCGGACAGGAATGCAACGATATGCTGATTTCCCGATGAGATGACGATAACAGATAAAAACGACTCCGAACACTATCAATACGATGAACGAGCTACAGTAACTAGCCTTGTTAATGAACACTCGCTAAGGATTCGATCGACACAGTTGACAGCAAAACCCATGCTGACCTGTGAAATTATTATATTTTAGGTACAAAACCTATTGCTATCTTTGGGCTTTGCTATTTGACTTATTAGGATACCACCATAATAAACTTATTTTACTCTTACTAAACATTACTAGTTGGAACTCTCTAATGATCTAACTCTTTGAATTAACAGTTGAAACTTATTAACCTCAATAACGAGATAACCCCATAAATTATGAATAACTTTATTTTCATAAAAATATACTAAATCCCTTAATCCTGTAGATATTATAGAAATCTCTAAACATTTACACATTTTTACACAAAAAATTCAACTTCACTCATATATTATCAAGCTAATCTCAAAGATGCAGTGATCATAACATCGTTTTTTTTATATTTGTGCATTTTCTATGTAAGGTTTTCTATCTAAAACGCCGACTGCACAGCAATCACACAGGATTATGACAGTTTTTAGTTGCACTTTATATAAAAACTGCTACATAATATAGCCTTGCCATAACATTGGTCTATTTTACGGCAGAACTGGCCCCTCAGTTAGAAAATATATTGATTTATAACCTTCAATTTTCTTAATGTATATAGCAATTCAATAAAACTAGATCCAAAATGATCATTCGATAAAACAATTTAGTAACTTGATAATAATGATAACGGGTAGTTCTGCCATAGGGCAGGTCTGTGAGTTAGACTCCAATTCGAATCAGGCAAGAATAGTGTGAAAAATTTTCCATTGCCATTTCTCACCGCAGTGCACGAAATGGGCTATTTTCAATCGGTAACATATTTTGAACTATATTTTCAATCAAAAATGGACATTGCTACTGCACGATATCAATGATAGGATATATAATTTCATATACATTTAAGAAAACCTAGTTCGAAATTATTTGCCAAATTAATAAATGAAATAGTTGCCATAAAGTATATACCAAAAAATGCATTACCAAAATTATACCATTAAAAAATATACCAAATAATGCATTTGACGAATAAAATAAAATCGTAATAAAAAAATGCAAAACCGATGTCTAAATCCAGTATCCTTCGTAAGGTATTTGTCGAATAAAAAAAAAACTGAAATTAGTGAACGTTAACACCGAATATTTTAGTTTTTCCATACAAAACTAGCATGAATAAGGAAACCTATGTCGTGTCTCATAAGCCTGAGTCGGCACAATGAAAACTCAACTCATTTAATGACTTCTAAAATTCCGCCCCCTTTGCCATCCGAAATCGATGAATCCGAACCCGGGCATTATGGAATCGATGTTGTTTATCCGATGTGAACTACAATGTCAACATCCCTAAGGGTAATGGATCATCGTGCGAAAGTCAGAAAATGGTAAAGGTCTAATTTTTCTCTGGGTGGTGCCGAGTCACGCCCTCGCTCAATGCCCCCGCGCATGCAACACGGAAATCAACGGCACAAGATAAGGGGGATTAAAAAATTACAAATTATGCCGAAGGGTTGTTTGGAATTTGTTTAGGTAAGCATTAGGGTATTTGTACTGTTTCCAATTAGAATAATTCAATACATTAATAGATCGTTCACACCATTTTCAAGACTAGATAATTGCAGGGTCAACTAATACACATTCCGTGCACGAGCAAAAAAATCAAAAATCGTGTAGTTACTCATTACACAAATAAAAAACTAGGCCTTCGTACTGTTTCTGATAAAATTCTGTTAAAACTACATATACCATTTTTGAGACAAGATGCAAGATTTCAAATTAACTAATGCAGATATAGAGTTTTTTAGTCAGAATTTACTAAAGATAATACGTGAAACTTCATTAATTTAGTTCAGAAAACACTGTAACAACAAATCATAAACTTTTTATATTGTTTCT
The DNA here is from genome assembly GCF_003426905.1 of Ctenocephalides felis. Lineage (NCBI taxonomy): Eukaryota > Metazoa > Arthropoda > Insecta > Siphonaptera > Pulicidae > Ctenocephalides > Ctenocephalides felis. Next base: position 130,110,808 of record NW_020538040.1, read on the forward strand.
GATTGGAGTCTCTAATTCTGGATCATAGATACTATGTTTGCCACAATATGCCCTAACCATGCTCGTATGTCAAATCGCTCGTATCTCGAAATAATTTTTCCAATATAAAAACAATGAAGTGTTCCAGCACTGTGGTTTTTCTTGAGTTTTTTGAATGTTAAAAATAAATTTGCTATTTAATAATTCAATTATTGTTTTTTGTTCTTTATTTATGATATTGCGGAAATGAGTTAGACATGTTCAGTTGAACAACTCTAAAACAAGAAACTGTTGCAATTTTTTCTGGGATTTTTATCTACAATTTTTGAGAGCTTAGAAAGCCACTTTTAAATGATTGTATAGCCCTTAGCTGGATCAATACCTTTTATCAACTCCTTATTTTTAAACAGTACATATGTATGATATCTATGATCGTACGCTCGTACATCCTAATCATCCTCATATTAATAATTTCAATAATTTCATGCTTTAATTCAAGAGACATGATCCTTATTTTTAGACCCATGGTTATAAAAGTGAATAATATTTTGTAAATGTACAAAAAGCAAAAAAACGCGAACTCAACATATATAATTGTATAATTACTAGTAATCGACAAAATATCAAACGTTTAAATAATCCTCGATATATTCGCGTTAGAAACTCGCTACTACACAATTAATATTAATATATGATTAAAATGACTAACTATAAAATAATTTAATAAATAATTAGTTTATAATAATAAAAGTAAATAATTTACAATCATAAAAAAACCAAAATATTTCAATGGTAAGAAAATCATTGTTACGCTCTCGTTTTGTCGAAAATTAACAGTTTACGTATCCCTTATTATCCCTACTCATTACTAAATTTTTCATATTTTCATTCTGCCATTTACATTTTTCTAGAAAACCCATATTCGCTCAAAGCTCGTAACTCTAATTTTGCTCGTATGTCAAAAAGCAAGGAATTGGTGGCTCGAATCTCGAACAACTATATGTCAGGTCACTCGTAAGTCGGTGTACACAAATACAAGATTTCAAGGACAACCAATCGTGCCTAGAATGCAAAATAGACAAATTTATCTTTTGAGATGACTTCAGTTTCCGATGTCTAAATCTTTTGACATCGACTTTGTTTCGACACCCATCCCTAAGAGTGCACCCCGCAGCTTGCAAAAATCCGTAAGTTCCTTCGAATGAACATTATTGGCAATTTAATATCCACAGGTCCACCAGATATCACGACTTTACGGCTGGGGGGGTTAAAACGGATTCCGGATTCCTTTGTTTAGCACCGCGTGGTATCCCGAGCAACAACGGTAATGAAAATTGCCTCACGTGGATGAAATACAGCTCATGTTGTAATTAAAAGAAAAAACACTTTCGAAAAATAAATAATGATATATAAACATATTTAAAACGAACGTAATGCTAAGGTACGGAAATGCTAAAATGTGATGAACTTTTGAGGAAATAATCTTATACCCTTGAAATTGGTGTTATTAGAAACGATATTGTTCATACTTAGTGACTCTGTGTGACTGGGCAAATTTCAGCAATTAATAAAATTTTATCCGAAACGTTTGAAAAATTAAGGATCTATAAATCTTTAATTTTATTTCATGTATCGCCTTAGAAGAATGAATATGCTGTCATGTATCACCTTAGAAGAATTTTTTTTTTCATTTATTTATTATAGACAATCAGAAATACAAATTTCTATGATCCTATATGATCTATTGAATATGTCGTTTTAAGGTCTCCTCCACTGAAGAGATTCCTCTGTAGATAATCTATGTTAATAATAAATCAATGTTAACAAAATAAAAAAAGAATAAATATGATTATACCAACTGCTCTCTAATGGTGCATGGCATAGTGCCTTAAGGCAAAGTGCTGGAAGGCAAAAATTATAGTTTTTAAAAAAGATTCAATTTACTTTTAGAACTCTGAAAAAATTGATTTTAGAGATTTTTAAAATTTTTGAAAGAAATTGACGTTTTTGATTTTTTTATTTTGATTTGAACAATTTGATTTTTTTTTTTAATTTTGGAAATTTTGAACTTTTCAAAGCAATCATAATACGTTAGCTGTCTACAGGAAGTTAATAACCTCAAAACTAAATTTAATTAAGTTTTTTTGATAACAATAAAGATGTTGATAATGTTTTAGTTTTCTAGTAAACTACAAGTTTTAAAATAAAATACCTCTGCACTAGTAAGATTACTGTAAAATCATTTTATAGTAAATAAATATTTGGAAATTGAAAATTGTTGAGCGATTATTTATGTCCATTTGTAATTTTGTGGAAGAATAACCTCTGATATATGATAGAGTACATATATACATAAACATATATAATAGAGTAGTTAATTTAGATGCTAAGATATAAGAGTAAGTTCTTCTAAGGCGATACATCGAATAAAAGACAAAGATTTATAAATCCTTAATTTTCCAAACGTTTCGACTTAAAATTTTATGGCATCATCAGTTATATTAGACTATTATATCTATCATCAACATATGTACACAAAGCACTTTTTTTAGGTAAGCATTCGCTCATAACGAATTTATGAGCAAACCTCTTTTTTTTAATTTTTTTTATGAAAAATATATAATTTTAATATTTAATTCAATAATTACAAGTTTAAAAAAAATTAATGGCTAAAGATTTTGTAAATTAGAATTATGATTAAGCTTATAAAAAGTTGATTGCTGTTGTGCACGAAAAAATAATAGGTATCTTGAACTTTTAATAATAATATTAAAATTATAATTTTAATAATATTATTAGAGTACTGGCTACGCAAAGTGATTAATCATTTTAGTCGCTATTTTGTTCATTCTAATGTTACAATATATTTTTGAACTAAATATATATACATACTATACTTAGCATATTGGATCTATATATATTGTTAAAATTTACTATATCGCATGTCACAAGTACATTGAAAATACCGAAGTGTATCTTGTTCAATCCATGCAATAAAACTTCAATAAAATGGTTAAAATTAGCATAAAGCTATAAATAAAATTATTTGTCAAAAAGATATATTGTATCCTACGTCAAACCCATTTTCACAAATTTTTAATGTATTTTATAACTGGAATTATTCGTCAATCGATATCGAAATTACTTAGCAAATTTGGATACATAAGTCGCAAGGATAAAAATATATCATATCCGGACGGCAAGGCGGATATACTTATCCCCGGACGTAATACCTAGGAATTGCATGAAATATTCAACTTTCTTATGTTCCACGTAATGTAGATGTTACTATATGTACTATAATAATTTGTGTATGGGATATATATATATATATATATATATATATTTATATATTTATATTTATGCATTCGGTATCGTACTTGCGATATATAGGTAAATGATGCTAAGAACTGAGAAGCGTGGTTTGCGAGAGTGCCGCATTCCGCATTCGCATATTCTGCAGAATCCCGTGGAGCTTAGGTTTCTAAAATTGTAAAAAGTTTAGCAAACCGACGAAAAAGTATCCTTAACTGTTTTTCCAAGTGAATACAAACTCAAATGTACCAGTTTATAAAAATTTATAAAATGTTATCAGTTTATGAAATAAAATCATGTGTGGTATTGCTCTAGAGCAGGTCCGTGAGCTGAATTAAACTCCAACTCGATTCAGGGAAAAATTGTATGAGAGTTCCTATTTTCAATTCGAAACATATTTTTCATCCATATTTTCAAGTGAAAATGGACATCGCTACTGCACGATGTCAGGTTGTCCAGAGCTGAATTCGAATTCCCGACCCCGTCCACACTAGGTCGTGAGTCTAATCATGAAACACCCTATATATACGAGGTCTGTTCAAAAAGTACCCGGAATTTTCGTTTTTTCAAAAAAATATTTATTTATTCGTCTACATTAATGTGGTCCCCTTCAAAGTAGTCCCCCCCAGATATAATACACTTATGCCAGCGTTTTTTCCAATTTTCGAAGCACCCTTGATATTCACTTTTTGATATGTCCTTGAGCACTCTCAGCGATTCGGCCTTTATTTCTTCAATCGAGGAAAACCGCCGTCCTTTCATGGGTCTCTTCAACTTTGGGAATAGGAAAAAGTCACACGGAGCCATATCTGGTGAATATGGAGGTTGGGGCATGACTACGGTATTGTTTTTGGCCAAAAAATTACGAACAAGCAACGACGAGTGAGCAGGTGCGTTATCGTGGTGCAACAGCCATGAATTGTTTTTCCATAAATCGGAGCGTTTTTTTCGGATTGCTTCACGCAAACGTCGCATCACTTCAAGGTAATACTCCTTATTAACCGTACGACCTTGTGGTAAGAACTCTTGATGCACTATGCCGTTATAATCAAAGAAAACAGTAAGCAAAACCTTGACATTCGATCGAACTTGACGTGCTTTTTTCGGTCTTGGCTCACCTGGGCTCTTCCATTGGGACGATTGGGCTTTGGTTTCGACATCATAACCGTACACCCATGTTTCATCACCAGTTATGACCCTTTCAAGCAAACTTGGATCGTTGTTGACGTCATTTAACAGCTCTTGAGCGATGTTCATGCGATTGCTTTTTTGGTCAAAATTTAGCAGTTTTGGAATGAATTTTGCTGCCACTCGTTTCATGCCCAAAACATTTGAAAAAATGTTATGACATGAGCCAATTGATATGCCAACTTCATCAGCAACTTCTCTAATTGTGATTCGGCGATCATTCATAACCATTTTTTCCACTTCTTTCACATTTTCATCGTTTGTTGACGTGCTGGGTCGACCGGAGCGTTCGTCATCTTCAACGTCTTCGCGGCCATCTTGGAAACGCTTATACCACTCGTAAACACTTGTTTTTTTCATAGCAGACTCACCATAGGCTTTTTGTAACATTTCACACACTTTGTTACACTTTATTTCATTTTTTACGCAAAATTTAATACAAATTCTTTGACTTTTCAATTCTTCCATTGTAAAAATCGCCGAGCTCAGAAAAACACGTCGAACCTTAGCGACTACCACAGACAAAGTAAACAGTAAATATAGCTGAAAATTTCATCATACTTTAGGGGCATGTATACCAACACAATAAAAAAAAAAGTTTTGACAATCAGACACTCCAGACCCGCGAAATTTAAAAATTCCGGGTACTTTTTGTACACACCTCGTATTTTCATACATATTTTTTTCTTGGTAAATTATTTATTTGACCTTTTAGTAAAAGCTTTAAAATGTACAAAAAATTGTACGTATAAAAAATATTCTTTAGAGCTTTATTAAACAAAAAAATTAAATTGCAGTACACAAGGTTTGTATTTTTTTAATTAATTTGTAAGGTTATCGAATTCTCAAAAGCATTGCAAATGTAAAAGCTTATTTAAAAATACTTATTTAATTTCTGAACAAGTGGAGGATATAAGGCAAATTTATATTTCATATTATTTTTTTATAGATGTTTATAAATAACTAAATTTATAAATATTATTTTAATTTTACATAATTTAAGAAATTTTTGGTATTTTAAAACTCAAAAAATGGTTGATATATTATTTATCCATTCAATCATCTTTTCATATCAAATAAATTTATAAAATTAAATACATAATCCAAATTTTAAGATATTTCTGATATTTTTAAAAATTGAAAGAATTGTTGATAAAGTACTCTAGAATTTCATATAAATTTTATAATCATCTTAACATATCTAATTCTAAATATTTTTTATACATTTTATTAACTAAATTTTTCATTAAACTGATTGATTGTATTCAGTTTATTATTTAAATTTCTAACAAAAATAATTCCTAACATTATGGTCTTATTCTCATAAACTTGCTAGTAATATATTCTTTATCCATAAAAATGTGTAAAATTTCATAGAAAACACAATAGTCTTTCAGATAGATTACATTACTAAAGGGACCAATTTTCAGATAAAACAGAATTGTAATGTTACGGGTGTAAAATCGTGTAAGTTGGTAGTCACGAACTGTCATAAACACATGCTGTTTGATGAGCGTGTCACACACAAAACCCAACCTACAAATGGCACACACGTCAGAATATTTAGTTTAGTTTGACTTTACGAATGTGTTATCTAAGTAAGAACAGAGAGTTGCACTTACGATAAAATTGTTATTTGACATTTGTGCTCCTAGAAGTAATCAATAAAAGGAAAATAGTTAAAAATCTGTTTAGTATCTGTAGTATTTAATGCTAATAAGAATCTATTACTAATATTAAAATTGTTTATTTACATGTAAAGCATAAATATGCAAGTAGCAACATTCCTTGATCAAAATTTAGAAACATTTTAGAAAGTAAACATTTTAACAAAAAACTACTCTATATAATATGTAACATCAGAAAATCAAAGACAACTATATCGACTACATTTTCCTAATCAATCGAAGAAAAGTTGGAGTATCTGTGCTCTCCGTCGTCTCATGAAAGTTGCAAGCGAGCCGTCAATTGAAATGCGGCTCCCTCGGGGCCCTCAGCCGCGCTCTCTCGGCGGGAGAAGAGAGCATATGCCCGGGGGCCGAGTTGGAAACGCTCGAATCATATAAATTGGAAAACCGCATCATACACTACTAGAGAACTCCATCTTAATTGTTGGAAATGGTTCGATATGAATTTGAATTAGATTCAGATCGCCAGAGATTTAATCGAGAGGCTAACTTGGTAGACAAACGAGGAAAGGTATTGCAGTTTAGTGAAAACTGAAAATTAGGTTATTATATATTACATTTATATAAATAAATAATATAAATGACTATCAAACAAAAAGTGGGGAGACTAGGCACGGTTGTGCAACTTTTTTTGAATCAGCAATGGAAGAAAATTAAATTAAATTGTAATTTAAACATCTGTCTACGTGAAAGTAGTAAAATACTGTCCTTAAATACGATGTATTAGTCATAAAATCAAATCATACAAAAAAGAGTGAGTGACACAATCGTCTTGGGGGTGGACGGAAGGCATAAACATAGGTTGAAAAACTATAGCTATAAACACTAAAGTGGTTTATAACGACTTCATTGTCGTTAATAACAATAATGTGTGACACAACAGAACACAATCATTTTAACAAAGCTTTAGAATATAATATAACAATACATAACAAAACATAATTTTTTCAACAAAGTAAATAATAATTTTCTGTGAAATCGTTTTTTTTCTTGTATTGAATTTTCCTTTCTCTTTTTCTTTCGTTTTTTGTCATAGTTCAGTTCAATTTTCCTTCATCTGTTTAATCTTCACCCGAAAAGAACAAGAATTACATGTTACAACCGTACCCATAAAATTTGTCACAACCGTACCGTATTTGTTTTGCCGTACCCAAAGCAAGCTTTCGAAAACAAATCATCGTTATGACTGAGCTAAATTATCTGTGCAGAAACTAATTGCTGGTAATCAACTGGTGTTTAACTAAAAGTAAAAAAATAAACAAAGTGATCTATCTGTATACAAGTAACAGTTAATATTAAAAAAAACTCGAACAAAAAAACTTGCTTTTGGCTCTTTTAAAGCACCGCGGGTTACAGCAGGGCATGTTAACGTAAGACGCTGACTCAAAGCAATAATTGAAACTTGTTGTTCGAACAAACATACTTCATGCTTCTCTTTTTAGACCCTTTATCATAATCAGTATAGTTTAGCTGATTGTCACTACCGTACCCTGGAAAAACTGTACTCAGTCTCCCCTATTACATTTAAAAAGTAAATATTAATGTCAGTCCAATTTCAAATTTTACGCATTTTTATAAATCTAATTTTATTTTATTTATTCGTAAGTTTTGATTAAACTCTCTAAAGTTCACTAGATGATAAACGATTGAGCATGCATGCAGACAATTGTAATGATCGTAAAAGCAAATATATTAATTGCATAGTTGCTCGTAATAAGATTTAAAGTCAATATAAGAGAAACGAGGCGGACCGTTCGGGAAATTGATATGACTCCTCCACAAGGCACTAATGGAGCTGTGAGGGTTATCCCGAACATGTCATCATTGAAGACGCACAAGGCGCATAGACGGGAGGCCCGGGAACAAGTTTACACATATAATAAAAATAAATGGTAGCCTGCCCGAAGGCAGGTCCATGGTGTGAGAGTCACCACAAATAAATGATTCCTTATCATTCATTGTCGTTGTCGTTGTCTATCATTTTCCTTTCCAAACTTCTGCTTGCATGCTTCTTGAGACTGCGCTTTGGCTTTTAGTTCCCTGTATTTCTTCTTCTCGCGTAAGTCGACAATCGTCTGCATTCTTCTTCTTCCCACACTTTTCAGTCATTCTATTTTACCCTCGATGACGTCGTGCAGGAGGCACTCTTTTTGCAGAAGAGGTCTGATCCAGTTTCCTTTTCTTTTTAGAATTGTGTTCAGTAGAGTCCTTTCTTCGCCCACTCGTCTTAGGACTTCTTCATTTGTTTCACACTTAATTCTTAAAATTATGATATTCATTATCCTCTATATTATTTTATTATAATAAATAAAAATAATTAGTAGTTTCTGAATAATAAAAAAATTCTGATAGGTCATATCTGACATCCCCATAGATCCAAAAGATATATTTGTTTATTGTTTAACAACAATACAGACAATTACTTAAAATGACGACATCTAGCGGTATCGATTCGTTATAAAACAAGGCTTTGTAAACAATTTGTGTTGAAGCAATCATTTTCTATCGGAACATTTTTGTTCAAAATCATTATTAAAAATGCAACAAACAATTAATTATACGACAACCTCCATTGGCATCGATTCGTTCCGTCGTTGGCTCTCCGTCTAACTCGACTCAAGGCATTAGTCGTAAGTCGTACGTACGCGGTCGTCTTCGCACGGCAATGGAGCCCCAGGGGACGTCATTATGGGAAGCAACACAACTGCCTTCTCTATGACTAGTTGTTATATCTATACTTTTACTGATTCCATACTCTCTGGATGGGCCATAATCGCCTCACAACATATATCACTATAGATACAGGGATGAGAGACGACGTTGTCGTCATTCCAGACTAATTTTTAGGAAAAATGTGGATACATGAGATCGGAGTTATGCGGATTGATATGTAATATTGAAGATTAGAAGATTACATTTGTGATGACACAACTAGATGAATCAATATGCACCATCGTTGTAATTGATGGTGCATCGAAATTCAAGCCATAGGTAAAACATTTAAGATAACTGCACTCCGAAAAAATTCTACTTATCAACAATCTATATTGTAACAATAAATTAAAAATAAAAAAGAAATGTGGGGTTATTGTCTTCACACCAAACGCACCAATAACAATAATAATCATAGTAACAATTTATACCAAATCGACTTTATATCAAATTTTAAATCATGGATTCACATCATAGTCAAGGCAAGTTCATCCAATTACTATATCGCTAGTAATTGGTATCGAGTCATACACTTTGATGCACCATTTAATTAATAAATTCCATTAAAATTCTTTGATTTTTAATGTGATAAATATTTCAATACATTATATTTGGTCCCAAATAAAAATAATAAAGGTGAAAATAACATAAGAAAATGCATTGAGCATTGTACACACTGTTCCTGTTGACATATTTATTAGAGAGGGCTGTCGACGAATAAAATAAATCTTTCAAGGGAATAGTCTTGATAGTGTAGTTAGATATATATATATATATATATATATATATATATATATATATATATATGTAACTGAACGACGAGGTTTTTATGAAATCTTGCGAGACAAATGGAATGATGATCGCGATCGTAGTCGAACAATTTAGAGAGCGGTATATATATATATATATATATATATATATATACACAAAACAATATTAGGCATATAATAACATAAAACGTATTATAAAGCTTGATAATGAAATTATCCGATAATCCGATAATACTACAAATCGTTAAAATTTTGGGTTTACTCAAATGAAAGTATTTAATAGTTAATAAATAAATTAAATATGACATTTTTACATAAATTTAGCATTATATGCAATAAGCACTTTAGTTGTATCAATAATACATCAAATTCCACATTTTTATCAAATGGAAATATAAAGCAAAATATGGCATGCAGCAAAAGTTTTTATTGAAATCATTATATCGTGAAACCCACTGATTTTCTTTCTACGAAAGAAAGATGGAAAGATACTGTAATAATTTTTGTACTGAATCAAGTAAAAATAATCCCACTAATGCTGTTTATTATTTCAAAATTAATCATTTGTTACAAAAAGTACGGTGTTCGAACATAACCCGTGTTTGTGTCCAGTTATAACATCTGTTGGAGCTAGTTTAGTAACGACAGAAAAAATGACAATAATACCTCTGATAATTTATAATTTAGTTAGTTTCAAGAAAGTTAACTTGTTTCTAATAATATGTAATTCTTTTCATCAATCAACGCAAATTATTTTATTAATATTAGTATTTTCAGCATCTCTAATATCTTAATGATACATTTTCAAAATGACTATTATTCAGTGCGTTTAATTTACGAATTTATTTTCAGATGTACATCTGGATTAATATTTTAATAATCTTTCAAGTATCAATAATGAATTTTTTCAAAGTGATTTCCAAAGCTATGACATTATTTTCAACTACACCGCTAAATTTCAACCATTTATTAATAATTTTAAAAAATCGCAATTTTCATCATAGCGGTACAGGGTGCCACAGTATTTTCATCTACACCTCTGTTTCTTAACGATTACCAATAAAATTGATACGCAATCGAATAATCCAGTTAATATTTGATATATCCATAGCCGATGCGTTCGTTCGTCGGTATTGCCTGATGGCATGCAAATCGAAGTTGTATACGGCATGCGGCGCAGTCGATCTGAAAAGGGATTTCCCTTTACAAGAAACGTAGAAGGATAATAAGAAAGTAGCAAGGCAAGGCAAAGCAAAGCAAAGCAATCACGTGAGCCGTACAACGAATGAGATCTGAAGATTTATAACACGCAGCGCGGTGGAACAGTAGCGAAGCGGGCGGGCGGACAGCAACACCCACGCCAATGGCGAAAGACCTTCGCAATCGCACTAGTATAATGCTCGACGATTATAAGACATTCTATGATTCCGACGACTGTACGGTTAGCTACGGTAAAAGAGAAGTCACCGATCGGGGTGCATATGTTATACGATTATTACACAGATGCATTGGAATTTTCAGATTTTGTTTATTTAGCAGAATACCTGTGTAGGTAGAGGATAGTTGATTTGTCGTATAGCCAGTTGGACGGGTAGTCGAATTGCTAGATTGCCATATTATAGCAAGATAGTCAGATAGCCCGCTAAGATAGTCAAATATCTCAATATTGTTAACCCTTTGCCCTCGTTTGTCCACTCTCAGCCACCAAAGCCTTTTAATCGTTCCGTTCGTGTGTCAACTCTCAGCCACCACAGCATATATGCATTCATACAGCTTGAAGTAATTATAAAGCATAACTTTTATACAAAAACATATTACTAGATAAGTATTTGAATTAAGATATAGCTAAAGTTTACAAAACAATTGCTAAATCTTGTTTATAAGTCCTAAACTTGCATGTTATGTATTCCTACTTCTCTATCAGTAGAAATAAATTTCTAGTAGTACGACACCCATCTTCAAATTTAATTCGAGTGCAAAGGGTTAACGGTCAGCTTTTCCAATTATAAAAAATAATAATAAATAAATGACTAAATACTTGAATAACATTGATATTATTCTTTAATAATATCTACATCAATAACAAAATTTCTTAACAGCAAGACAAAATGTCCCAATGAATAAATACCCTAATAATAATACTGGCTAAATATCCCAGTATCCAGATAACTAGTTATACCAATATCCAGATAACCAGATATTCCAACAGTCAGATATTCTGGTAGTTTTATATCCTAATTATAAGATATCCCAATGTCAAGATAATCAAATGTCGTGATTTTGCAATAACAGATACACCAATAGCCAGATAATATCTCATTAACTACATTTCCCAATTAATAAATGTCAAAAAATTATCCAAACATCCCAACAACAGAATATACCAATATCCAAATATCTCAAATATAGGATTAAACAGGGCTTAAAGGTCCGCGGGTAAAAAGATCCACCACCATTATCTCAAAAACAAGTAAAGATAAGAATTTTTTAACAACAATATTTGAAAGTAGAGGGAAGAAGATGTAATCATGCATCAAACGCCTTAATTCGACACATCACAGCCACTATGTGAATTTTATAGCATTTTTTGTCAGTAGTATTTGACTTTGTTTTTGAGCTCTTGTATTTAGTTTATGACATGTGAATATAATTTTAGTTAAATGTTATTTAATTGTTTTGAAAGATGTGTTTTTATATTTAAGTTAGATTCTACAGTTTTTCATTATATAACCTCTATAATAGCTTACTATGTGGGAGGAGTAAAAAGTCTAAACCTTTACATTGGCAAAATGTAAATAATAAGAAAATAGAAAATAAAAATGTAAACTAAGTTAAAAGATGCAATTATACAAGAGATAATATTATAAAAGTTATTTTCTGCCGATGAACTACAATTTGACAAAATAGCAGATCAATTTTAAATACAAGGTGATCTTTGTAAAAAATGTGCCCACTCAAATTGTATTTCGCATTAGTTGCATATGTAACTACTATTTCGTTCAATCATTTTAAAATTAAAAATAAACACTATATCAGTTTCGCCCTGATTGTTCCTATTTACCCTTTCTAAGGGGTAAAAAGAAACAGATAACAATTTTAGAAAAATAGCAAAAAAAAACATATTTTTATAATCAAAAATTAACTGGAAACTTGACTGAATATGGTTCGATAGTTGTTTGTTTGATATGTGTTATGTGTTGTAGTTATTTTTGTTTAGAGTTTAGACAGTACAATTACTAAAAGTCAAATTAGAACATTGCACCCTGCCCTACCCTCTATAAAATACATATTTGTTATTGTAGTGAATCTGGCACTAATTGATTCAATTATACTAAATTAATTAAAACCAAATAATAAATGTTACTACATAAGTTTTATAATATCGATAAAATTCACTATCGTATCTATCTTTTCGGTTACACTAACTCTAAGAAAACGTGTACTACGATATTTCGATTTCTGTTTTCTGTTTTGCGTTGTTAGTTTTCTACCCTTGCGCGATCTTGTTACCTCCACCGAAGATATATTGCATGTTGGAAACGATCTTATGTATATTTAATGTAAATCTGTGGTTTGTTACCTTTTTTCTATTGAATTCGATGAACGAAATCGAATAAAATATAATTTTGTAGAACTATACACAAGTAAACAAATTCCTTAGCGTAATGTATAATAAAGTAAATAATCATTTCGGTAATAACAAACTTTATTAACAGTCAACACTTTGCGGTCCTGAATTTAATAATAAATTTTTTTTTATAAGACAAAGAATTTTATTATGTAAGGAGGAAGTTTTCACCAAGACTGATGCTGATAGTCCATACCTTGCGGTATAAGCTTTTTTTTAATTAATAAGAAAAAATGTCGATCGTGTAGCATGCCAAAAATATTTTTGTTAAGGAGGAATATTTTTTTTTAAATTCGAGGTCTCAAATTTTAAATTTTCATTGTAAATTCCCTGTGACCTTAGAAATCTGCTATAAAAATATTTCGATTGTAGTTCAAATACTTCACGAAAAATATGCATTTGAAAAATGTGAACATTTGAAAATGGTTTTAAGCGAATATCTCGTAAATGGTATTGGTATTTTGAATATCTATAATTTATCTATAGAAGCGTTCATAATTTTTTGGGAATAAATTTTCAAAGTTTTTAGCGGATATCTCGAGAATGGTGAGTGGTATCTTAAAAATAGAAGAATAAGACGTGAGTAGAAGTTCCAGCCCAATAGCTCATAGGACGTAAGGTTCTGATTGTTGTTAAATATGAATATATAAAAATTGACAAATATGACTCATATTGTAATGAGATAGAAAATTATTAAGATATCTGGCTAATTGGTGTATCTTGCAAAATCACATCATTGGGTTATCTTGACATTGGGATATCTTATTATTAGAATATATGATTACAGGAATATCTTGCTGCCTGAATATTGGTGTAACTAGTTATCTCGATACTGGGATATTTAGCCATTGCCATATCTGGGTATTATACTCCTCTTTCAAGTTCCTATATTTCCATTCGACTAACCGACTTTATTTCATCAGTGTGGTTAGAAAAATAGTCAAAGCCAGAAATGTGTTCTTTCATAAGACAAGAAAGTATATTTTATTAGAAGCAATGCCACTATCTATGATCAAGTGATTACGGTTTTTTTTAATTGATAAGCAAACGTGTCCATTATATTTAGAACCACATGCTCCAATTACCTATATTTGTTTCTCAAATTAAACTATTTCTATTATTTGGTAGAATTACGCAAATAAAATTTCTATATTTTAACGAGAAATTTTAGTCAACAATGTCACGATCCCGGTTTCTCTAATTAATGAATAAACTATTTGAGCCATGTTATAGCACGTTGATAGCCACAAATGTTCTTCTGTACAGAAAGTAATCACATCAGGAATAATTCAAATAGTCCATACTTCACGTTCCCGGTTTCTCTAATTAATAAACAAACAATTTCGGTGATGTTATGGAATGTTGAGAGCCAAAAATGTTTTCTGATATCCGAATTGGATGCTCTGGAGATTTGCGGTCCTAGAGGGTTGCAACAAGGAGCGCGAAGGGTTAGCTAACGGCACCCGCAAGACAACTTACGCGCATTTAGTCCCACACCACCGTAGGGCCACCCGGTACCTTCCCGGCATAATATAATGTTCATGTAAATCTTCTTTTCGTTTATTTCCGTATTCCCATGTATTGTTTGCATATGTACATGAATGGAAAAAACATCGAGGCCCTTTTTTATTGTGATTTTCTTATATGATTTCGATCTGTGCTATCTATAAACAATAATGGGGAATTCGTAGGTTGTTTATCGCTTTTTTCGACGTGCTTCTGGATGTTTTCCGCCTATAGTATTTCATTCGGGTTTCGCCTTCTCGACCAGAGTAATATATTCGACAAATAAATATATAAACAGGCATAGAACTGTCTGTTGAATTGTGCATTTATAATTCATTTGCACTAATTTGTTTATAAAAAAAATAAACTAAAATAAAACAAATATAATACATTATTTAGCTAAAAATTTCTCTTCCAACTAATTTTATATTATTGTTGACAGATATAAGAACATATGGTGCCCTGCATACTTTTATCAAATCTAATAACAAAACTGTAAGTATTGTATAAATAATTGTACAAATGGCTTATG
>NW_020538040.1:130127125-130177722 GCF_003426905.1 Ctenocephalides felis
CTCTGATTACACATACATAAAGTCAAAAAAATTCTGGCGTTCGTGCCTTTTGAGGATAGGGTTTTATGTGTGAAATAATTGATCCATCGACAAAGATATAGCTTTTTGACAGTTGTGGACCACCAACTCATACGATTATAGACCCTTAACCTAACTTTTCTATTTTATCCGAAAATTGCCTTCTTAAACATTTACACTCGCGAATTGCAGAATTAATCGGAGCAGCGTCATTCGAGTGAAAGGGTTAATTTGTTTTTAACAAATGTAAAGGTAAAGTCCGGCAATTCAAATAAAATGAATAGCAACAAATTTAGTTTGAGCAATGAAATAGTGCAATTAAACACTTGAATTTTTGATAGTGATAAAATTCAGAAACTTTGGCATATAGGTCATTCAATAAAATATTTAAAACCTCTATGCTTAATTTGGCCTTTGCTTATATTAATAATTAAATTCTAATATTTATTAAATAGTATAGGTGTTCTATGACGTAACGGTTAAGCGTACTGCCTCGTGTAAACGGGTAGTGAGTTCAAACCCTGAATAACCTGATACCAATTTTCACTTGAAAATATAGATCCAAAAAAATTTTTCAATTGAAAATATGTCATTTTTTGGCATTGCAAAGTACAATGACAATGAGATATCTCTCACATTTTTTTAAGTTCGAGTTTTAACCCAGTTACAAACCTGCCCAAAGGCAGTACTACTACTTCATTGTTTATTATTTTTAAATTAAACGAAGGTTCATTACGAAGGTTTGTTGGCCCAGAAATGTTAGTCCCTTGACATTTTAAAGTTTACAAGTTTTAATGGGTACAAGCAGTAAATGTTTAGAACCCTTAAAAATGTTTATTGAATAAAATCATTAAGGATACGTATCTCATTGTCAGTGAATTCTATTGAAGCTTTCGATCTGGTTTACAGGCTGGAACTGTTGTCGAGTGGGAATATATTACTCCCAAATGACATTAGCCCAAACCGAGTTAGTAACTGAAATCCTTCAATGAACCAAACAAAGCAAAGTACTCACTGATATCCATTACAGGTTGAATACAATAAAACTCAAATTAATTCGAAATTCAAATGACGCGCCCCGAGCCAATGATACCGCCGCGCGGCAATAATTTTATTCAACGATTTGCATATCGTGTGTACCGACGTGTTCCGTATTTCGCATTTCGTATTTCTTAGCACATGCCATGTACAAACACTTGTAGAAGATTTTTATAATTAGATTTCTGTTGCACTTCCAGATAGAATTTACGCATGCCACCTAGTAGCACGTGATCGTGCTGTTGACCCCTCGACCATAAAATAGACCCATATTTGAATGTACTTTTTATCAATATCTACAAAAAATATATGCTACCATCTACCTACATAAGATACTGAATCAATTGTTCATAAAATAACTCTTCCTAGTCTTCTCATGATAGTAGAAAATAAAAGATTTTTTTATTAAACTTGTTATCTGGTACATTGGTCATTTGCAGAAAACGAAAAATAAATTGAGTTTTGACTTAGTAGACTTAAATTAGGTCATTACGATTTATTTTAATGCTTCTGATATTAAATTCATACAACAACTTCTTTGCTAAACTATCACAAAATTCAGTAAGTATGTTTCTATGAAACTAAGCTAGGGACTTATTGCAACAAGGGTAAGTAGTAACAAGCATTTTTCAAATAGAATCCTAATTGATATGAAATTTTTTCTTTGTCTCGATTGGGCATGTAAAGACCCCCGCATCATGATACGGTTTGCTTCTCTTAAATTGTATGTAATATCATGTGCAACAATTTTTGTGATTGCTAAATTCTTTAAACAGTTATCTTGATTTATGTAAAAAAAATCATACCTGGGGTTAGTTGAAACAAAATATTGGAACTTATTATATCACGCTATGAAATGCCACAAGGTGTGCACCAAGAAATGTGTTACAATTACTTTAAAAAGATGTCAATTTTGTTAAAAATAAACAAAATATAAATGATCAGATATATAGTCGTTTTCTTTGTGATTATTACTTGCTCCGGTATATGTTCCAACTAGCCCCAAACATGGGATAAGACTGTAAAATATTGTTAAATAATAAACATTACTTATGAAATTATTTTCACTTGATTAGATAGACGAATAGTTACAGCATCTGTTCATCTTTATTTCGTAGAAATATAATTATTGAAACTCAAGATATAATGATTTAAAAAGACAATAAGCTCCTAACATTTCAACATCTTTTCTGATGAAAATAATCAAAAAGTAAATGTTTATTTATCCATATGCCACACAATTAATAAATTTTAAATTATTTATTGACTAATTAATCTGTTTATCGATTCATTAATCCAATCATCCATTATATTACTAGATATTGCACTTTTATTGGTCATGTTACCATTACGCACATTTAAGTATTAATTATTTATCTATTCATACTTTTGCCTACTTTTTCATTAATCTATTTATATATTTAATTGTCAATTTATTTAAAAGATTTTTTAAACATTGATACATATCACTAAACTTTCAGTAACGACAGTGTTGCAAGTCTGTTTCTATGCCCTCAAAGTATTTTAACATTTTAACATCAAAATTAATTATTATATATATATATATATATATATATATATATATATATATATACAAGTGTGTAAAGTATTGAATAACCCCTAAATTATAATCGACCTTTCGTTGGTTAACATTACTCCATTATTTAGTTGAATTACCACAACAGTAGTCGTCGGAGTGCGCCGATGTTTAGAACATTAAAGATTCTACTAGTTTATATTTTATTTACACAAAATCAAATGAAAAGCAATTCTTAAATAATTTATCGCCCCCAAGTTTATGCTTTTCGATATGGAAACTAGAACTTGTATTATTATTTCAAACAAATCGCTCTGGTCAATTATTCAACTTTTCGTTTGCGGTCAAATTATAGAGAAAATTATTGCGGTAGAAAATTTTGTGAATTCAAGTGTGGATTTTACCCTTTTTGTATAGACGTTATTGATTAGATTCAATTATATATATGCACTTGAAAACATCTTATAAATTCTTCAGTTACGTTTGAAAAAATATGATGGATAAATAATTCTAGTTATAAGTGGCATTAGGCAAACTAAATGATGAAAAATGCATAAATAATTGTAAAAAAATAAATATTTGAAATAATAAGATTTAGGCTACAATTAAACTGAAAATTATGGGCTATTATAAAATTTTCTTTCAATTAACACTTTCCATTTCAAATACTATAGTTTATATTTTTAAACCTATATTTTTATCTCTAGAACTAAAATTGCCAGAAATAAATATTAAAAATAATTATTTAAGAACACCGTTTAAAATATTAACAAGTTCCACATATATTCAGAGACAGGTTTTAATGTTAATTATTAAACTAATTTTCCTGCTAATTAACTAGCGCATAATTTTATGTCTTCTTTTTTACAAAAAACAACTTTCAACTCTGCGTGATATTCGAATTCATTATGCAAGTCTAGATGATATAATAAAATTATAATATTAATGCTGTATGAATTATTTTAAAAATAATAGAATAAATAGATAAAGGTCACACATGAATAATAATGTCCTAAATTAACAGCATTGGTTTTAAATTTACTTTTCCTATTATGTACAAAGCATGATACAAAGTAAGCAAATATAGTTTTTTTTATCATATACAATTTTCGCTTTCGTCCTTCAGTAAATGCCTTTTATATTACTTTAATCACTGATTATTATTGAAAACAATTTACATATCGATTACCATATGCAAATGCGATTGAAATTGCCAAGCCGGCCCGTGCAAATGTAAAATTACGGTTAAATTTGTCTTATAATATGCAAATGAATAAGCAATTTGTATTAATTTTTCAGATAATAAATATAAGTATTTATTAACTTACACGACACAGCATTATGTAAATTTACATAAATAATATAAATGGGAGTAAAGATTGCAAGCATCTGGAACTAACGTAAGGGATTGCAAAATCGTTGCTAATTTTTTATTTTTAAATACTTGCTTGAACAGGTACACAAATTACAAAACAAACTTTTATAAAATAAATTAAATCTTATTTGAAACAATGTATCGTAAATAATAAAAAATATGATAAAAACACCACTCAAAAGATTTTGAGTAAAAATACATAAAATTTGCGAATGGATTTTTGAAAACAAATATTTAATGGCATATACTAATTAATTCATTTAGAATAATTAGTATATGATCTAGTTTCGCGCACGAATAACATATTACTTCAAACAAATATAATATTTAATGAAATGTTTTTAACGAATAATTAAGATTAAGAGCAGATAATAAATAATATTAATATTGTTTGTTATTATGCATTATATGTATAACCTAAAGAATGATTATGCATGACAATAAATAGAGTGATAGTAGGAGAGCTAGGGGCTTGATGTAACAGTTATTTTTTTAAATTAAGATATTTTGATACCCACTGACATTGATTTATTTTACAAAAGATAGATAGATGCTGTAACTATTTTTTACCAGATAAAGTAAAAATAATTTCAGAAGTATTATTCATTATTTCTCAATTAATCATTTTCTATAAAAAGTGCAATGTTACGACTTACCCCGGGCTTGGGGCTAGTCATTACATCTGCCAGGGCAAGTAGCAACGACAGAAGCGATAATAATACATCTGATAATTTGTTCTTTAGTAATTTTTAGAAAAATTATAATTAACATGTTTTGAAAGTAAGTAATTCTTCTCATAAATCAACTTAAACTATAATTAATACAAATAAAATATGTAGTGTATCCTGTAACACAATTAACGAGTGGTTTTTTACATTGATTAAGATAACTACTTGAACAATTTAGTAATCACAAAAATTGTTACATATATCAGAGATTGACGAATTTGAAACAAAATAAGATATATAAAATTTAAAATCAGTTAATTAAAAATTAGTTAGCGATAATAAAAACGCAAACCAAAATTTTATTATAGTACAATTTTATATTATCATTCAAAAATAACGCGCCTGCACACTTTTGTTTACTACGTCGGTTTTTGGAATAGTAGCTATGACAATATTATGCGGACAGTTTACGTGTCCAATTGAGACAAAAAATAATTTAAAATTTAAAAAACATAAACATTGACTAAAAATTAAAAGTTCTTATGTCAAATTCAATTATTCAATAAACAATGTGAATCTTGTTTCCCAATTTTTTCCCGGGTTTGATCGACTATGATCAATTATCAAGATGAAACAAAGAAAAAATGTTGTGGTAATAGTTCGACAAACATTTCCATTCCGAGTTGCACAAAAGCATTTTTGCTCTGAAGACGTTGCTTAAAATATTCATCAGCTCTTGAAACTAATAGAGACACGCTCGGCGAACGGAATAGAGTCATTTGCATTTGCAGATAGTATGCATTCTTTACAGTCATATATTATTAGTATTTTTTCTAAGGACAACAGACAAGAAATAAAGACATTTTTTCCACGTTACTTAACGTTGCCGTCTGCTTGCTTAGAAGTCT
Source organism: Ctenocephalides felis (assembly GCF_003426905.1). Taxonomy (NCBI): domain Eukaryota; kingdom Metazoa; phylum Arthropoda; class Insecta; order Siphonaptera; family Pulicidae; genus Ctenocephalides; species Ctenocephalides felis. Next base: position 130,132,670 of record NW_020538040.1, read on the forward strand.
ATTCCCTGAAGAAATCATAAGTGAGAGACTGCAGTTCCGACTCGGGCTGAATTTTAAAAGCTAGGAACGCAGAGAGCACGTTATTTCATAATCGCGCACTTTTGAAATATAAGGTGCACGTCGACATCTCCGGGGAATAAGGCGGACGTGGACCAAGGATTTACTATTACGACTTTGCCAATAGATAGAAATAATATTGATGAACTCTTAAACCTTATTTCGAACGGGTCAGGTCAGTATTTGATGCAGATGTATCCTAACCAACTTACCAATTTATATGATGAAAACATTCTTACAATAAATTTAAGTGTATAGCACTCTCTGTGAAAAAATGTATAAATAAAAAGATATATATACTAGACAAATATTTATAATTGTATAAAATTAAATATAAAGGTAAATAAAGAATGATGACAAATGATAAGAATAGTTATAAGTGGCATTTGGCTACAAGTTGTATGAACTACCCGATATGTGTAAGTAATCGGGTTTCAAGTTAGTAATAAATGATAATAATTGATATTACTATTTAAATAAAAGTTTCAACTGTTTATTTAAAAAATAATGTTTGCCTACACTATCAAATAATCAATAAGATTTACCAACTGATGTGTTTCAAACATATGGCCCATTTAAAAATTGGAATTTATCGATAGCAACTTGCCTGTAGGCCACACGGTGCGGAATTCGAAGTTGCGATATATAAAAAAAAAACTAAGAATTTTGAGACCTTTCTAAAGATCTATAATATTTTATATGTTTTCTTCACAGAAATATCTAAACCGTAAGATCACTAGATCACTAGGACCACTAGATAGACTACCCATTACTTATAATATCTGTAATTGTATAAATTAAATTAATTTATTCAAAACACATAATTTCATCTATTTCATATTCTAAAAATGTATTTATTGTTTAAGTGTCGACGTCAACGATAATCAATAGCTACCCACAAAGCACATGACTTACTCTACAATTACGAATCTTAAGAATGCTCGGCATAGATACTGATTAGAATTGTACAAGCGCGGGACGAAATTCCAAAGTTTGATGAATTTTTATAATTCAACCGCTTATTGTAGACCTATAAGATTTTAGTATGTTATTTTAGACTATGATATCTATCTTCGTACAAAGTTTCATCAGAATCGTGAAAAAATATTTTCAACAAATAATTACGAAGAAACGGCCCGACAGATCACTACCCAAAAGTAATCAGCATAAATTCAATATCTTTCGAACAGTTTTGGAATTTTTAAATCTATTCAAAATTGTGGAAAAACAATTTTACACTTTTTTCTGCTATTTATAAAGAAGCGGCTCGTGGCGCTAAACTAATTAACGGTAGTCTTTAACGAGTTATATCGAATAGTTTTTAAATTTTTTAAATCGATTCATCTTTTTTTAAGGGATCGACGATGAAAAGTCAAAAACCGAGTCACACACACATGCATACCTTTTCCAAATATAGTCTCAAAATGACTTAAAACATCGAGAAAACATAAAATTGACAGCAAATGGGATTTTTGGCGAAAACTGAACTTCTTCTGGAAGTTAAGAAAAACTATGAAAAACAACAATAATGATGAATGTTGAAAAGTAACAATATTTAAAGAATTATAAGCAATTATGAATAATATGAATCATTTTAAAAACTGATGCTAAAAACTGAAACTAACTAGTGGGGTGTATGGCATTGTGCCTTAAGGCAAATTGCTGGAACTTCCCGTACCGTAACGAAATGTTCGAGGAATAGATTATTATTAATATTGTAACATTGTCTAATATTTATAAGAATTATATAAACTGAATTGCAAAGTTGAAATTATTTGTTTAAAGTATATTAGAACTATAGTCAGAATTAAAAACTAGTGGGGCGCATGGCATCGTGCCTTGAGGCAAATTGCTGGAACTTCCCGTACCAAAAATTATTTTTTTTTTGAAAAGATTAACATTTTTTAAAAAAATTTACTCTAAAAAAAATAGATTTTTGAGGAACTATATAAATTTTTGACAAAAACTTACTTTTTGTTGAAAAATTTATTTTGAAATATTTTGGAAATTTTGAACTTTTTTTCAAAGCAATCGTACTGCTTTAATGCATAGAGACTAAATATCGAAGCGCGTAAGCGCCGCGTCGCTGTCTAACGCATAAGCATTGGTACGGAACCCATAGGAATGTTAACAAAATGTATACTCATTGTTAAAATCTCTATAAAATATCTGATAATTTGATGTGCATATGTCTAATGTCTAATGATTATTGTTGACCGCCAAATGTTATTTTTTTTTACTTTTTTTACTAGATCTCCGAAACCGCTAGACCTAATTTCATAAAAATTTCATCAAATCTTCATCTTGATAATGCAAGTAAAATGTTTTTGAATTATTCAAATTGCTTCATCCCGATTCCCGAAATCGTCGACGAAAATTTGTATCTGAACACACACAAATGCACGCACACACACACATACACACACATACATCAATTTTCTCTAAGGTATGCCAATATATTCAGAAACCTTTGAAACGTAAAGATATATAAAAATTTTCATTTTCGATTTTTGTGCGATTACTATAACTTACCCTACGGAAAGTTAATTATAAATAAATCAATTTATCACCTCCAGAACATTAACAATCGTCATTTCATTTCGAATCAAATTCCAATAAAAAAAAAATAGTTGCCAAATTTCCACAAAATTGAAAAAGTGCTCCCGCATAGTCACAGTCTAAACGCATTTGCAAATAATTCTGTGCGATATTTTCACTTATACTGTGCTCAGCTTGGCGGCATTTTCACATTTTTCAATAATTTTCACAAAATTGGAAAAGTGCTCCAGTACACAAACAGTCTAAACGCACTTGGGTAAACATTTGTACCAGAGTGGCGCTTAGACTGTGCTTAGCTTGGGTGATTTTTTGAATTTTTAGTCCAAAATTACAAAAAAATTTTTTTGAAAAAAAATTAGAAACAAAAAATTTTTTTTTCCAAAATCAATTGTTTTGTTGAAAAAAGCAGAAAGTTCTTTGAATCATTTAAATCGGACGATTAGTTCTCTCAAAAACAGCCATTTTTTTTAAATTTAGCTCTGTAACTCCGAAACCTCTGGGCCTACCTTTGCCAAAAACTAATCAGCACATCTCCCTATCAATAGCAATCGAATGTTTTTTAAACCATTCAAATCGGTTGATCCGTTCTCTCAAAAATTCGCTTTCTATTTTTTGCACTCTTTGCTCCATATCTCCGTAACGGCTGGACCTGCCTTTGCCAAAAACTAATCAGCACATCTCCTTATCAATAGGAATCGAATGTTTTTTAAACCATTCAAATCGGTTGATCCGTGCGCCCGAAAACGTGGACGAAAAAAAGCGGACATACAAAACACACACACACACACACACACACACACACACACACACACACATCCATTTTTTCTGAAGTATGCCAAAATGTTCAGAAACCTTCAAAACGTCGAGAAATGTAAAAATTTTTGATTTCGATTTTTGGACGATTACTATAACTTACCCTACGGGAAGTTAATAAAATAGGAATTATTTTCGATATACAAAAAATTTCTTTTTTGAAAAAAAAGTTGATACAATTTTTTTTTCCAAAATCAATTATTTTGTTAAGACAAACAGAAAGTTCTTTGAATCATTTAAATCGGACGCTTAGTTCTTTCAAAAACTGCCATTTTTTACACATTTAGCTCCGTATCTTCGAAATGGCTGAGCTTGCCTTTGCCAAAAACTAATAAACACTTCTCCCAATCATTACTAATTGAATGTTTTTTAGATCATTCAAATCGGATGCTCTGTTCTCTCAAAAACTCGATTTATATTTTCTGCACTCTTTGCTTCTCTTCGTAACTGCTGGACCTGCCTTTGCCAGAAACTAATCAGCTCATCTCCCTATCAATAGGAATCGAATGTTTTTTGAACCATTCAAATCGGTTAATCCGTGCGCCCGAAAACGTGACTGGAAATTTGTATCCATACATACATACACACACATCCATTTTTTCTGAGGTATGCCAAAATATTCAGAAACCTTCAAAACGTCGAGAAATGTAAAAATTTTCAATTTCGATTTTCAGCCCATTACAATAACTTACCCTACGGGAAGTTAAAAATATAATATGTATTTCCTGTCACGTTTTTAGCATCAAATAAGATATGATAAAATAAGATTTATACCGAGTAGTCAAATTGTTGTTGCATTTCCGCGTGAGCATTTCCGCGATGAAGCAAAGGTTCGTATTCAGTTTTGTGAAATAAAAATATCAAAAACGTTTCATCTTATCGACTTTTCTTCGGTTCCTTTTTCGGAACGAATTTTCTGTCCAAGCACTTTGCTGACCCCGAAAATAATCTCCCGTAAGCCGTCCGAAAAAGTCGCCTTAGTGTGCTCATTACTACTTAGCCGTTTCGGCGCATTGTGTCCCGGCATCGGCGGCCACGGGTCACGCGCCGCCCGCCACCGCCGCGCGTCAAGCGTCACGTCGCCATGTTCGGCGTCCACCGCCGAACGTCAATAATAAACCGATCCACAATCGCAAAACTAATCCGGATCCCGTTGCCATTATTGTGCGTAATCAAAGTACCCCACGCACAATCGAGGAATGGCGATAGCATATATAAACACGTGAGTACGAAGGGGCTGCAGATCTAATTAGCTTGGAAAGTTGATCAGTAATTGCTGCGATTAATCAATCAGTTTTCCATTTGCTGCCCCTACACGTTCTCTCACCCCGTACGTAAGGTACCTACGGGGATTCGGATGAAACTATAGGTAGGTACACCATGACGTTGCCATACAGATACACCGAGTCGAACGTTGAAATTAGCAAAATTAATAACAAAATAGCTTGCGTGGTATTGCGCCTTAAGGCTGTTACCATATTGCGAACAACTATTAGGTGGTTAAAATTAATAGACATATTAAATATAAATTCACATGATAATGGTATGAAATTTTAAATGTCTATGTACGAAGCAAATTGTGTTTATAAAAATAATAATGCACTTGCAATTTATTTTGCAAATTCTGTTTATTAATTATACCGTCTAAACCAAATAAACTATATCATAAAGCATATCAAACAAACAACTATCGAACTATGTTCCCAGTTAATTCCTAATTACAGAGATGTGTTTTTTTTTGCTAATTTATATATTTTTTAAATTTATCATCTGTCACTTTTTACCCCGTTGGCGGGGTAAAATGAAACAACCAGAAGGCAATCATACCCAATATCTTATTTTTAATTTTAAATGGAATTTACAAAATAATAGCTATATTATTCAACCAATGCAAAATATAAATTTTATGGGAACATTTTTTACAAAGATAACACTGTACATAGCCTTGATCTTTAATTTCATCAGAAATATTCAACAGCAGTGTTGAAGTAACTACTAATTTAATTTATCTCTTGTAAAATTGCTTTTAAACTAAATTTACTTTTTTATTTACTATTTTTTTATTGTTTACAATACAACTATCCCAAGGTAAAGGTTAGTACTTTTTATCCCACCCACATGTAAGCTTTTATAGAAGTTATATAAAAAATCAGTTCAATCTTCCTTAAAAATAATAATACACTTTATAAAACAGTTCAATACCGTATACTAAATTTTATTAAGGTCTCGTGAACTAAACAACAGTGCTCACACCTAAAGTAAGTAACAACGAAAGAAAATACGTTTGTTCAGCAACGTCATAAAAATCAAGGTGATGGCTGGTTACACATTTTTTTCCTTCTACTTTCAAGTATTGTTAAAATATTCTTGACTTCACTTGTATTTGAGATATCGGTGGTGGTCCTTTTTACCCTGCTCTACCATAGATATACATAATACAAAATCTAAGCTTGTATAAAACACCATATATGTTTCTTTATTTATTGTTGATCATTACTTATTGAGTTTTACGAAAATATTATTTCATTTAAACTATCAAAAACCTTGTTTTTAATTATATTTTAGTATTTATAAAATTATATTAATATTGTCCAAGGATATTTAAAAAATGCTGTTGATTCAAAACGTAAAAGCGGTTACTAAAAACATTATTAAATCATTCGATAATTCGAGATTATAGAGATATACAATATATGGTATATATAGCAATTGGCTTTAATTTTTTTATTCACGTATAAATCAAGTGTAGAGAGTTATTTTAACCAAAAATTAAATCTATTTGAACTTACATTAAACCCCCTTAAATATTTATAAAACATCTCTCTCCTTTTAAACAAGCTTGCATATAATTTTCACAAAGCGAAAACCAAATGCGAAAAAATATAAGGGTGCTCCTTCGAGGGCAAATAAATATTATAATAAATACATACATATATAATAAACATGTTCATTTAATATTAATATAAAAAGTTATTTCGACACCCTAAGTGTAAAAGAATAAGTAATTCATTGGTTTAGAATTCATGCGATTAAAAATATGAGCAGAAGAAATCACATTTAGTGTGATATTATATATAAAACCATATTAGAATATAGGATTCATTTTATTTGTATGAGAGGCTCTGAAGTAAAATTTAATTGACAAATTGTTATTATAATTTGCTTTTTTTCCGAATAAAACCATAACCAAAAATATGACTATATTTAGTGATACATTATGAATTTATATAGAAAAATGAATATAAACACCAGAACGATAAATACTATGTATTGGAACGATATTTACTTATCATTGTTTACACCATTGCAAAAGTGCAGTAGGTCCTTTTTACCCCACACACGTTACAGAAGTTATATAAAAAAATCAGTTGAATTGAAATTCAAAAAATAATGCATCTTAATTAAATGAGGTATATTCAAAAATTCAAGGTCTCGTAAACTAAACAACAGTGCTCACAGCCAAAAAAACTAACAGCGAAAGAAAATATTTTTGTTATGAATTTTCAAACATTGCCGTTTTCTTTCGACAGCAACGTCATGAGAATCAAGAAGATGGCATCTTTTTCCCTCAAATATTGTTGTTATAAAATTCTTAGTTTTACTTGTTTTCGAGACATCAGTGGTAGACTTTGTTACCCATAGACCACGCTCTAACCTATATTACAAAATTTGTTTTTTGGCCCTATTCCTTAGAAAACATAGCATTTACTACATGTATATGTTCCAGACAGTTATTAGAATCAAACTCTCCTCCACCAACTATTTCCTAATTAGTTAACATCGTTTTCGTGGCACGTCTTCTTCAAAATCTATCTCCGTTAAGCAATTTCTGAACAATCGGTCCTCGAGTTTATTGCTCGACAATAATTATAGCGATATGTTTAATGTCGAAATTATTATCATTAAATTGAGGATGTTTCTCACGATTTGTACGTTACATATCACGAAATTGTTCTGTCGAATTAAAGTGCCAAACGGGCATTTCGGAAACGGGCCATTACCGTCATGGAGAAGACGTCGTTCACGAGCTTTCGGATTGCAGGTCGCCCGCGGGGAGCGGATTAGAGCTGGACGATGATTTTGAATAAAAGTCGATCTTGAAACAAATCAATATATATAGATTACATAAGATGAATATTAGTTGTAACATTACTGGCTAATGCAACGATTCTGCAAAGTACATTCTTGAAAACGTACAAAACATTTAACATTACAAAAACATGACTTTCTGAAGAAGCTTTTCTAGAGAGATGCAATTTTTAAGTAAAATATAGAACGATTAAAGACAGGCAGTGTCTTCAAAATAAGCTCGATGTGAAATATAAAACAATATCGATAGAATGCCTGAGATGAACATGATTCGCAAAATTACTATGTATACAAGCTCTCCTGCAAAGTTAATCTGAAGAAACTTAGGAGACCTTTGAAGTTATATTTGGATTGTACGCATTTTTATGATAAAAGTTAGATTATATGTTTATTAATAAATTATAAATAAATAAACCCTGTATCTAAAAAGCTCAACGTATTAAAAATTCAAATGTTTTCGTAAAAAAATTAAGGTTTTTTTAATACAAATTGCGAACGATTAGAAGTAGTACTGCCCTAAGATAGGTGAACTAAGTTAAACTCTAACTCGATTCAGGGAAAAATAAAGTGAGAAAGAAGAGAGTGTGCAAGGTTTCCCATTGCCATTACTCATCACAGTACGCGAAATGAGATATTTTCAATTGAAAACATATTTACCATTGCCATTACTCATCCCAGTATCCGAAATGGGACACCTTCAATTAAAAACAAATTTCCCATTGCTATTTTACATCCAGTACCCGAAATGGGACACTTTCAATTGAAAACAAATTTCCCATTGCCATTTTACATCCTAGTACCCGAAATTGGATATTTTTCATTGAAAACACATTTCTCATTGTCATTTCACATCGCAGTACCCGAAATAAGATATTTTCAATTGAAACTATATTTTCAATTAAAAATTGTTATCACTACTGCATGATATCAGGTTATCCAAAGCGGGGTTTCGAACCACGACCTCGTCCACACGAGGCGGTGCGCTTAAACGTTACACCATGGAACATCTTAGAAGTTTAATTTAAAAATATAGAAAATGATTACTGTGGGCAAAGATTTAACATAGCTCCGTTGTGGATGACCACGTTTTAAAGTTAATTGAAAAAATGAAATTTAAAATAGCAAATATTGACAAGAAATTATATACTGTAAATAAATATTTGTTTTGTTAATTAAATTCAATAATCAAATAATGTGTTTTTGAACAAATATCAGCATCGATTCACTCTATATTGTAAACTCTATTTATAGAAGTTCACAATATAATTTAAAAAATCATTGACGTATTGGGAAATTACAAGATATACATAAAATGAAATTTACTAGCAATTTATATTAATGGACACACGTTTCGGCTTAAATTCATGCCATTTAAATATAAATAATTCTTCTAAAATTGTTTAATATAAAAATAAAATTTAATATAATAATAATAATAATAATAATAATAAATTTGAATAGAAAATCAAAATTATTTCTGAAAATTTATTTGTTTTTACTAAAATTTCTGAAGAGAGCCTAATGCAATGCGGCTTTAAAAATCTCGCGCATGTTTGGATACTTGTAAGATATGTTGATATAATTGATGATTTTCCTTAAATCCTTTAAGGATAAAATGTTAAAATACAAGGGTCAAAATAGATCCATAAATATATTATTATCACATGTTTCTAAAACGCACATTAATGACTTGCACAGCCGACAAATAAACTGCCTCTGATATAATTCTATATCATTATAATTTAATTATATTTTATGCAGGTATCATTGTATCGTAATAACAGCAATTAACTTTTTATTGCATTATTACATTCGATTAAGCTGTCATTAAATATGAGATGTGCGTCGTGTTTCCTCTTCGTTCTTTTTTTTATTCATTTTTTTGTTATTTGTGATAAAGCAATGATGAAAACAAGTATATATTGTCACAATAGAGCAATTTAGTATTGCAGAAAAATGTTTACGAACTTTGCTATGCAAGTTGAGCACGCCATTTAACAAATTTTGAAATTATTTTTTTAACATAAAATTTATCTTAAATTTAAGTTTATTATAAAAATTTTAAATACAAATATAAAATATTGTTTTTACAAGTCAACAACAAAAAAATTAATTGGGAATTATATTTAAATTGATAAATAATAATGGATGCAGTAAAAAGTCCTGCGTCAAAAAAAACTGAATGGAAAATGAATTTTACTTGTATGCAGTCTAATTGAACACGTTTTTCTTATTTATATATATAAATAAAAAATCTGTGATATTTCTTCAATTCAATAATATATATCTTTATAATAATATACATTAACAAAATGTCGTTTATATAAAATAAATTTAGTATTGAGATTAAAGACAAAGACTTAATTGATTTATTTGATTTCAACAGAAAAAATATATTTGCCAAAATATGAAATACAAGTGATTTTTTATAATATCATATTAATGTTATAAAATTCTTGTTCGAATTATTTTATGTAAAATTAATTTTTAACTAAAATTCGAACTACAAGAAAGACATTGTTTATGTATGTACTTACAATTGCACTTCTATACAAAATATCAAATGGTCAAGAAATACAAAAAGAAATACGAAAATTTAGATTTATATTTAGAAAGTTCTTATTACAATAAATGGAAGTACATTTACATTTTACATATTGTGACAACATAACATTATACATAACTTTTGTATCCAGGACTTTCACCCTTGCCTTTAAGGTATTTTGCCTTCGTGTCTAAAATATAAACAAAATAAGTAAAATTGTTATTGTACAGTACGTTTTCACTACTGCTCTAAGGCAGGTCCGTGAACTAAGTTAAACTCCAACTCGATTCAGGAAATAATAGGGTAAACATTTTTCCATTACCATTTTACACCGCAGTGCCCGAAATCAGCTATAGTGAATTGACATATATTTTAAGTGAAAATTGATATCACTACAGCATGATATCCGCTTGTCCAAAGCAGGAATTTGAACTCATATATATTACGCAAATTATTTGCTCATGATTCGTCGATGTTGAATAAAAATCGATAAATTTCTGTCTGTCATCACCATTTTGGAGTTATTCCTCCTTTTGATAGCAGGATTTGGGAGACGTGTATACGATCAGCATAATGCTACAATAAAAACGAAGTTCAAGTTCAAACGCATGTACTTAAAAGCAGCGTGCCGCCGACGAAAATAAGGATTTGGGAGTTCTTGTCACACGTAAGTCCTTAGGAAAAATTGTACGAGTCAAATTAAAAAAAAAGTTTTTTCGGCTTTTAGAATTTTGACATGTTTCATCCTCAGATACCAAAGTCTTATTCAAAAATTTAAAATCGCTAGATAGAACAATAAGGTTTACTAAACTAAAAATTGATCTATTAATGTTGAAAGTGTTGACAGTCAATCAATTACTGATCATCGATTCCAACATATTTATCATCGGTTTTTTATTCCACCAGATGTGAAAATCAGAAATCAAGAAACGTCCATAACGACAATACAAAAGAAACATGCAACACGTATCACTTAACCAATTTTTTTTATAAAATCATTGACCGTATATTTTTCAAACGTTAATTTGTTGACAGCCCATTGCGTGATGTTCCCGATTATTGTTTATGTGCATCGGGCCAAGTGGTGTGGTCGCGCTTTTATTAAATTATACGAAAACTATTTCGGAATGATAATTTCGGGCCGAATAGTCGGAGGAAGTCGTTTAAAACCACACAGACCGCAGCGTTGACTATTATATTTTTCCGCCTCATGTAACTTGGTAAAAATTTGTAACGAGTGCACTTGGACAATTAATTTTGATAATAACTTAGGAAGTACTCAGACACGGGGATGGAAGCACAGGGTTAGCCACAAGAACGACAGTCTCGATCTTTTGTCTTGCAAAGTTATCTGGGAATTATATGGCAATGGTAAAATGTTTTAAACTATGTCTGGGAGTTTATGATGAAATAGTCGTATGCCTTGGTTTTACCATCCAACAAGTGTATCTGTATCTATCTCAAGAGCAGCTGGGCAACGTAATAAAGTACGATTTAAAACAAAGTCGAAATTAATAAAAGTAATCGTGCAGACGAATAAAGTCGCCATAAAAAAGCCGAAACGTTCCCCGGAATATATTTCGGGTTCTCTCAGTCAATTCATTCCAATTGCAGTAAAGTTTGACGACATGACACGGCGACCGTCAAGCACACGGTACATAAAAAGGCCATAACGTTCACACCATCGAACCATTCGCCACCGACGGGAAATAGACAGGGAGCCGAGACGAGGGCGGTAGTGTTGATCTACTTTTGTAACACAACAGAGGATAGTATGCGACTCCTGGAAAAATTAATCTGAATATAACAATTTCCATATAAATATATTTAGGTAAATTTATTTAATAATTTTACTAAAGTATAAAACTTTAAAAAAATATTGGTCACATATCTTGAGGTATCATGACTTGTTTTTCACCTTTTCTCAAAACCAACACTGATACAGTAGATATAGTGTTGCTGCAATATTAATATTTTTTTATTTATTTTAATAATTACAACTTCAAATATTGTTGCCATTAATTATAAGAGCAGAATAGACGTCCATCCTAACCAACCAGCATGTCGTTTATATTAGGAAAGCTAGCCGACGTTAAGAGAAAAGACCGAGACTTAAAAGAAAAAATACCTGGAGACTTAATATAGTTCAATTAACTATTATACTTTAATTTTACTATATTTTCTTGTTTTTTTCCTTTTGTTTTTAGTTTTTTTTTATTATTTTAGCTCTAGTAGGGTATCTAACTACTAATTGTAAACAATTTGTCAGCATTCTCTTAATGTAATTATAAATACAAATTACAGAATAAAATTAAAATAAATAAAAACAATTAAATTTTGTAATATTTTGGATTCATATAAAGAAGGAAAGATTTATCGAGCAGCAGGTTTATTGAAGAAGGTAAACTAAAATAGGTTCAATCCAACAATATTAATAAATACTAACAAAAATAGATTATGTTAAGTCAGGGAAGGAAAAGTGAACTATGATTCATTAGAAAAAAACTAGAAGATCACCATTTACAGTATCATAATCCCAAATAAAAAATAGACAATCTGTAAACCCAACCGTTTTCTGAAATAAAACAATATAATGTATATATACCAAATACACTTTTCATATTAATATTGCATGTACAGTTTTAAAGTTGTGCATGTATAAACAAATAAATATAAAATTTTAATAAACCCTATAAAAATAAAATGAATATAGCCAACAATTCAATTTACAACTTCTAATTATCAAAAATAGTACAAATCAATTTTTAAACATTGTACTTCAATCATTCAATTCAATTTCAATTAAACCGACTCAGCAATTTATGCTTTTTTTCCATTTCAAAATTTCTCAAAATGAGTTTATATGATTACCCACCAATGAACTTATTGAGTTTTGTTTAATTACCTCTACAAATTCCTGTTTGAAATAAACCTAAAAATTATTACTTATAAAAGGTTAAATGTAATGTATCTGTAATATATTTTTCTTGTTATTATTGTCAGCCAAACACTAGTTACTTATTAAAAATTAGGCTCTTGATGATACCAAACCGTTTTTTAACTTCTCTTACTTATTGAAAAAAGAAATAGTTATTGCAATAGCTTAAATCGGAAATACATTTGTTATATATCTTTACCTAAATATTTTATAGAGACTTTAATAATAAGTGCAAATTTTACCATAATTTAAAATGATAATGTTCATATATAGTTAAAACAATTGTTGGCAGTATGAATCAACCGACAGACTCGAAAGTGTTTCGAAATGTTCTTCCAAAAATTTCAAAATTATCATAAAAGTCTATTTTTTTTATCAAAAAATATCAAAATTTTAAAAAAAGTCAATTTTTTCGACAAACATTTCAAAGATTGCAAAAAAAGCCTTTAAAAATTTAGGAAAAGGTTTCAAAATGTTTCTCTAAAAATTTCAAAATTATCACAAAGGTCTATTTTTTTTACCAAAAAATATCAAAATTTTCAAAAAAGTCAATTTTTTCGACAAATATTTCAAAAAAATCAAATTTAAAAAAAAATTCAAAGCCTTTAAAAATTCAGTATTACGGCATGGAAAGTACCACCAATTCGCCTTAAGGCACGATGCCATGCACCACTAGTTCTTCATATAATTGGGTACGTCATGCTATATTTTACTATATCATAAAACGTCACTCAACCCTCATTTATCAGCACACCATTTTTACAAAATTAATTCTTATCACATGCAAAATGAGCAGAACTTCATAAAATCGCGCCGCGCAGCCCTCCGACTATTCCCGCACTAGACGACAGTGTCTGCTGTCAATATAAACACGGTGAAATAGGATATAAGAAGAGTCTTCGCTACAATGATCATTATGAAATCATCTCCGTTCTTTCGGGCGTTTATTACGTCATAAAAATAACGTCAAATTACGCGCTGCGGAGCCCCGATAAAAAGGAGCGCGGCGACGAGATCGCACAAACGCGCCGGGGAACCGACACTACGGTAATGGACATATGGAAATATCGTGGCACGAGCTTATTATTTCGAGCTTGATGCAGAAATAAACGGGAACTAGGTGTGAGATAGGCATCGACTACTCGATACCTAACGATACCTAAAATTGATTGAGTTGAAAACTAGGTTTAAGTGCCTTAAGTCAAGATTTTTTTTATTGTTTTTATTTTAATTACAATCTGTCACACTTAGGACATTCAGTAAACGTTTTGACTTTTCTTATTATATGAATCTAGAATGGATGGCAAGCCAGTACTTGTCCAGTCCAGTTATGACTACTTATCTACACTCGAAGTATTTGCTGACATTTTTAATATACGTATATGCAACTATACCCACGAGAGGCGATTTTCACTTGAAACTATATTTGAGATCTATAACCTCAAGTAGAAATTTGACATCAATGTTGCCTGATGTCAGGCTTGGCGGTAGCGGGAATCGAACCAGCGAACCCGGGACTAGTTGGTGCTAACCCACGTTCTAACCGATATCGCCACCGCTGACCCCTTAAGTCAAGATATAACAATAATTTTGATTTTTTTTAATTATTTTTATTTGATCAACTATCTACATAAAATAAAAATAAAATCAATTGTACATGGTATAGAATAGAATAAAAATTAAACTCTGCATTCATTGATGTAGTTCTTCACATTGTCAAATAAAAGAAAATAAAGAAAAATAAAAGTTCGTACTTATAATTAGATCTAAAACTGGTCATTGAGATTTTTTTTAATCATCTGAGGTGTATTTGTTCTAGCAGCTTTCTTGCAAGAGTATTTTTTTGTACTTATGACTATGTCTGGGAATGTCTTCCTTAATAAAAGTAACTCCCAGTTCCTCGTGAAGAAAGCAGTTGGGGGTGTATTTTGGTGCGTTGGCAATTTGCCTAAGCAATTTAACTTTAAATTTTAAACACAGTAATAAGAGAAACTAGGTGTAAGTGCTCGGCAGATGAAAATAATCAAAGCGAATTAATTAACTATGTGTAAGTGCCATATTTTGCTACTACAATCACACTGAAATATTTACCCAATTCGTATGGAAAACATGGTATAATCCAATTCAAGACATATTGTTATGGCAACGCTATATTATGCTTCTTTCTTAGTACTACAAACCGTGAAAATACTCTCAATTTTCAGTGCGATCAGGCAATTTACATATAAAATCGTATGATATAGATGCCCATCACAAATATAAATTTATAATAACATTTTTTTCTGACATTTGTACGTTTTTTAGGTTGTTTTATCTCTAAAATACACCTTATCGCTATGTTATGGTCTACTACTACCGGAGAATAGGCCTCATAGCTTGGCCTTGTGACGTATAAAGTCATTGCAAATTCAACCGATTTTAACTAATGAAACACTTCTCAATCGATATTTTGATAATACTATGAACGCTATGAACTTTACCCTCTCTATGGACGGAAAAGACAGGTCCCTTTTTGGAACTGATTAATAATTATTCTGTACATCCATTCATAAATGTTAAATTTTCATTTAACTGTTAAACTCAAAGAAACGGCTCAAAGGATCAAAACAGATGATGCAGAAAAGGTTGACTGATTTTCACATAAGACTGGTATAAACAAACCACCTCAACCAATAATTAATGATATTTATTTTACAGCATATTCATATAGTTTCTATACGAAATATACTTGAATAAATTAACTTGAATTAATTAATAAATTAATAAACTATAACTTTTGTCTGTGGCTAAATCGCACATATTTTTGCGGTTATTAATTATTTGTCAGCTCTTTATAATATTTATTTTAAAATATTATACTAATGTTCATGATCTTAAACAAAGGATATAAAAAAAATAACTAAAATAACAGTTTTAGTGTTATTTTTAACAATAGGATGTAAGTACTTCATATTAATTACCCAATGATTATTGAATTAACTTTTATAAATAATTATTTTTTTGATGTCATGCCCGATCGTTAGAACAAAATTTATATTTTATATGTATGTATATTTGCATGTGTGTATGTAAAAAATTCTGATCGCATTGGCAACAATGATTGAACGCACCACCAGCTTTATTCTGCTAGTATGTGAAAAAGTCGTAATATATTTTAATGGAAAGAATGAAATGCTGATCGTTCTATAGAGTTCGCAATACATGCAAACAAGAAACATTACTTGTACAGAAAAGGAACAAAAGTATCAACGCATTAATGATCGAAAACGACTATGTCAGACTTTGAAAAATGACATTTCTTTATGTAGCTATATCGCAAAAAAGATCGACCTCTAGACATTCACTGCCTCGAACATTAGGGGTGACACTGATACGTATCGAATGGCAAGTTTCGATATCGATAATTGGAAAAAAACACCACCGGTCTGGGGGGATGAGAGACATCAGATCGCGCTTCAGTTCTTTTTATACATATTAATCTAGAATTTTGATTACATAAAATTATATTTATACATAAATATTTTTTATGAAATTTTATTAAGATTTTATGAGTTCAAAGAGAACAATTAAAAAGTTATTAAGTAACAAAAACACGAAAAAATTACCATCTAACAGTAATCTTTTTTTTAGTAGAGTAGAGCGGTTCTAAAAGGTCCGCGGGTAAAAAGATTCACCACCGATATTTCAAAAACAAGTGAAGCTAAGAATTGGTTAACAACAATAGTTGAAAGTAGAGTGAAAAAGACCCAGCCATCACCTTGATTCTTACGACGTTATTATAGAGAAATAAACGGAATTGTTTCAAAATCTATAACAAAATTATTTTCTTACGTCTTTAGTTTTTTTGGTTGTGAGCACTGTTGTTTAATTTACAAGGCCTTAATATAGTTTTTTTAGTATACATTATTTAACTGTTTAATAAGATGTAATGTCAATTTTAAGTTAGATTCAACAGTTTTTTTATATATTATAACATCTATAAAAGCATACACGTGGGTGCGGTAAAAAGGACCAACTAAATCTTTCATCTGGAAAAGCAATTTTACAAATAATAAATTAAGCTAATAGTTACCGAAACTCTGCTTATAAATATTTTTGACGAATGACCAGATCAAGGTTATATACGATGTTATCTATATAAAAAATATACCATAAAATTTATATTTTGCATTGGTTGACTAATTTAGCTATTATTAAAAAAATCCTTCCAAAATTAAAAATAAAACATTTGACCAGTTTGCCCCCTGGTCGTTCCATTTTATCCCGCCTATGGGTCAAAAAGAACCAGGTGACAAATTTTTGAAAAACAGCAAAAAACACATTTCTGCAATAATGAATTAGCTGAGTTTTACTGAACATAGTCAGATAGTTGTTTGTTTGATATGGGTTGTTTGTTGTGATATAACTGGTTTGGTTTTCAAAATATAATTGCTCAAAGTGAAATTGGACCTTTGAAGCTCACCCTACACTATAACATAAAAATTTCAATTAGAATTTCGTATTTATAATATTAACTTTTCATTGATATTTTTAACAACCCTAGCTCACAGATACACATTACTGGAATACAATAACTAGACGTAGCAAAAATGCACTAAGGGGGTACAGAGATCCATTAAAATCGGCAGACATTGCGACTTGGGACATTGTATAATAGATCTAACTATTATATATATATATATATATATATATATATATATATATATATATATATATATATATCGGAGGAAATATTTCTGCAAGACGGAAGTCGTAAAATCCCTAGCTATTGGCAAATTTATATCCATTGATAGTATTGGGTTTGAAATAATTATTATTGGAAACGTCTACATAGCGGTTATAACACCAATAACTATTATTCTAGTAAAAAAACTGGTTAAATAAATGTTCTACGTTTTACTAAATCTGAAAAATCGATCCGTCTCCTGGAGTAATTTTCGGTTTCCCGGACCTGCACATTTTTGGGAAACGGGCTTTCAGCTCGTCTTCTCGGATATTATTATATTTTTTCATTTAATTCGGTGTTGAGCTATATGCCGTTCCAGATACTTCCCTCTATCCACAACATCCTCCTCCCCATCTTCGAGAGAGGGTAGAAAACTCTCGTATTTCGTTTTTCTGTTCGTATTTTTTAATATACATTTTTTCTCGTTTCCGGGGGTTACAGGTATACAGTCGCTTGGTGATATATTTTTATTTCAGTATTGAGACATTTATCATTCTCCCTAAGATTTCCTCGAGAATTTTTGCTCTACGTTTTATATACGGATGTAGTTATGCTCCCTGAACGAAAAACGAATCTACAGAGACGATGGGTACGATTCTGAATCAACATTTGAGAAAAGAATGAATATCTTATATTTTGATAGTAAAATAACTTATTTCCACTAATATTAAAGTGTGAATAGACCTCAAACCTAATTTCTAATTTAAAACAATATTAGAACTTCAGAAAACTTGAAGAATCCTAAAAAGTAAACTTTCGATTTGATACCGAAAAATGAATTTAAGAAGATACGAGCAAGACAAAATAGTGTTATCAATTTTGGTTGCAATAGTAAAATACCTTTTTCATTAATTTCAAAATTGTTTTATTAAAACATTTTCGTGTATCATTTGCTTAATATTCCATAAAGAAAATTTATCTCGGCTTCAAAAATTGTTTTGAGCATTCATGTACATTCCTCGTTTTAGTGCATAAATATGTAAAACCAGCCGTTGGCTTCGTAGAGATCCAACAACTCTGTGTTATTTTGCACAATGCATAGTCAAATACATTCGATCGTATTTTAAGCGTTTTTACAACCGCTAGAAACCTAGAATAAGATTGTTGCGAAGAAAATGTGGAAAAATAGTGTCTACTCGTGCGGAGCTAAGGGGTTTTCGATGGTCGTTTGTCCGGCAATCCCTCCGGTAGGAGTGAGGCATGCTCAAAATCGATTTTTTAGAACTGTACAACACGACTCTATTCAGCCAACATCGAAATTGGTAGAATAATTAGGTATACTTTAGCTTTTACCTCATAATCATAATTCCTATGCTTCTATGTATCTATGCCACAATAAATAATAATCACAAATCTGATAATTGAAAATAATAAGTTTATCATTTCGTTGATGGTTGTGCATGCGTGATCCATCCAAATTAAAATATTAAACAAACATAAACATTTAAACTGGCATGTTACAGATCACGGAGTCTAAAAACAATGTAAACAAATTGAATTATCATTATATTTATGAGCCAATTCGGCCGCAAAATAGGCCAATGTTAAGGTGAGACAAATATAAAATAATACTAAAAACTTTAACCAGCATTTTTGATAAAAAAAACCTAACGCAGAAAACTCACACACCTCAAAGATACTCTCATCATAAGTGCATCTTATGTTGTGTCATATTAACATATGAGTGAATTTACATTTTGTGTGTAAAATGCCTAATCACACAGCAAATATATAGCATCTTGACAGATTTTAGTACCATTTTATATGAAAAATGCAGTGTAACATAGCCTTGCCATAACATTGGTCTATTTTAAAGCTGAATTGGCACGTTAGTTTATTTTGAGCTCCAATATGTTTAATTGCGATTTCGAGTATCTTACAACTTTGTAAATAGTCATAAGCATTCCTAAGGGGTTTATGAACAATAATAACATTATATTTTAATCGAGAGGGCTCATTTAAATTATCAAAATGTTAAATCGTCAATTTTCGAACAGATCTCATAATTATATAAATCAATAGATGAGAAGCTTATGAACTTTATTAACCATTTATATACCAGTTTGCGTGATCGAGTTCAACTGTGTTTAATTACCATTTCAAGAATCTGACGACAATGTTAGTTGTCTCGAACCCTCAGTGGGCAAATATATAGCTGCGCCTGTATATCACGCGATTATTTATTGCCTCATGTAGGTACATTGTTGTTGTTTCTACACAAAAGCATATTATCCGCCCGCCTCCGTCCAGATGCATAAGATAGACATTACGCTCCATTTCTTTCTGCTAACAAAAGCTGTTTATCCGGCGCACGCGGCGGTGGCGGTGGCGGCGGTCTCCTTCCCGCATGTAATGCGGGAATGCCCTACGATGGGATAGCCACGGAACGACTCCCGAAGGAGTAATATCAGCGGACCTAATAGCCTTCCAAATGGCTTTCGAAACACCTTTTTAATGAACTACCCTGTCGGCCGTCCTTCGACGCGTTTCGTCTCCGTTAGTTAAAGGAAACGACGATACGACGATGCGTCGCCGTTTATTGTCAATTATTCTGATCCGCTATTTCCATTATCGGGACATAGGCGAATACGCCAGGACAGAGGTTGCCAACGTAAAAATCTATATACTCATCTTAATTATTTATTTCTTTGAACTCCTTAAGCAACACATTGTTGAATTAGGCCGTCCATTTCCCCATTATTGGAGCATTGGCAAATAACCGAAAATACAGTATCTAGGGCTCTTCATATTTTATGGATTTTTTGAAGAAAATTCAATGTGCTCAAATTTTTGCAGTATTTTCCCAGTGACATTAGAAGTCTGCTATACAAATATTTCTGCTGTAGTTCAAATACTTTAAGAGAAATACGCATTTGAAAAATTGGACTAAACAACGTTGCCTATGTATTAGGATGCCAATGATTTACTTTATCCAAGTTAATTTAATTCAATTAAATAGTATCTAAACTCGTAACTATCTCCAAGATGCATTCTTTAATTAAGACATTAAACTTGGCCATCCACTTCCCCATTATTAAAACATTGTCAAAAAACCAAAAGTATAGCATGACCCTTTGCATATTTTATTGATTTTTTATTAAATTCGAGGTGCTCATATATTTATGGTATTATATATTCCCGATAACATTAGAAGTCTGCTAGAAAAATATTTCGACCATAGCTCAAATACTTTACGAGAAACACGCATTTGAAAATTTGGACTAAATTCCGTTGCCAATGTACTTTGATGACAATGATTTACTTTATTCAAGTTAATTCAATTCAATTCATTTGTCTCTAAACTCGTGACTATCTTAAAGAAATATTCTTTAACTTGAAATTTGCCTTCAATTTCCTCATTATTGATAAAAAACCGAGAGAAATACGCATCTGAACAATTGGACCGAACAACGTTAAAAATGTAGTTGGATGCCAATGATTTACTTTATTCAAGTTAATTCAATTCAATTGTATCAAAACTCATGACTAATCTTGAAGTTGTATTTGAAGTAACACTGGCTACTTCTACTATTGTCATTTATATACCATATGTCATTTAACTCATTACATTGTTTTAGATTTATTAAATGTCCACTAAGGACAGTTGTAAATTATATGGTGGATTAAAAAAAATCTTAGAGTTAAAGTGTGCAAGAATAATAGACAAATGTACATAATTTTATACTAAAATATCATATTTATATTTATTAAAACTTAAGAAATTTTTACTAAAATTGCTTCTCCGTATGACTGTTTTTTGCAAAAAATGAATGAGAGTACAGTGTATTTGTAAATGTGAATAAATACGTATGCACAAGTGCCATAAATTTTTGTGTAGGATATGTATACATTCACAGACAATGTTTTTAAGGGTAAATTTCAATGTCCAATGGTTTTATTGCATTAGACAAAACATAAAAATTCCTTAGATTTCCTTGCATATAAATGCATGGTAAATTCCAAAGAAAATAGTTAAACAGCATTTAGGCATTGCGATTTACTATAAATTTATTTGTAATTGTGCGCACAATCATACATCAAAATATTAATATTATATAAATTGTCTCGAAATCACAACAGATTTCATACAAACAAATAATATAAACATCGACTCACCAATTATTGACTTGCAGTATTGTTAAACCAGTATCTTGTGCAAGTTGTTTCTTTTGGTCTTCTGAAGGGTAGGGATGCTGAAACAAAATAAAAAAAATTAGTATTTCAGACAAAATCAAAAACACACATGATAATATTTTTATAATGTAAAAAAATTGGCAGATATGATTAAATTCTTAAATAGTCGTAGTACTAAACGTATATATCAATACGTTTTTGTTTTTCAAGGTAAGTACCTATATCTCAAGTCACGATATATAGTACATAATTTTCATAATTAGTTAACAAGTTTGAACTTTTAAATATACCACGCAATAGTCTAGTTTTGTCAAATATGCAAGATAGGATTATTTGAAGCTCGTGTATACACATGAACAAAAAAATTTAAAGTAAAATTATGAGAAGAGATGCCAACCGACTAGCATCCTGTATTAAGCATACATGAGATAAGAGAGTTTTTTGAAGTATATTTAGATGTCGGATAATATTATTTTTAGGAATCAAATTCTTGTCCATAGTCAGAAGGTATATTATTTTTTCTATAGCCTGTAAATTTATATTCTTCGACGATGATTCGAAATCATACAGCCGCCTAAGGATCCATAAATAGAACCGCTTGATACGACGTGGTTGTATTAAATTTGACATTCGCGCCTTGCGAAGCAATTTCAAAACAATACGGTAATTGCGTGCGTGCTACATAGCCTAGAAAGGTAATATCGCCGACAAAGGGCCCCGACTCTCTGAAACGGTATAATCACGATAATTGACATTATTTCAAAACCATTGACAGACAGACTGCCAGGCTGCTCTGTGCCGTTCTGATATCCGGCCAATATTATTACGATTCAGACTTGCGTCATCGGAAAATGGAGAGAATTGCCATTTTGGACCTTGGAGACGAACGGCAGATTTGTGACACTCCACGAGTAGCTAATGGAGTAAAAAACATAGACACAGATTATATGACACAAAATGGTAAAAATCAAGTCTTTAGTACTTTCTTATTTTTTATTTATTTATTTATTTTAGTTGCGATCAGAACTTAAGGGTTCTATAAACTGTTTTGATGAATTACTTACAAATTACGTTGGTTTTTAATAGATGAAACCCAAACAGTTTTCCATGCGATGAAATTTTTACTACAATTTTTGTTACACTGATGAATTTTTAATTGATGCAGCAATTCTGGGCAAGGGCTATTGTCACGTGTAAACATATTGCTATTTATATTTCCAAGTAAAAACCGATGTCACTACCGCTTGACATCAGGCTGCACCGGGTATCCGACCTGGGACCTCTGGAACCGTCTTCCTAACGACTTACCTATGAGCAAACCCTTAGGAAATATTAAACGCCAACGGTGTTAGGGTTGTTAATAACGTCCCTACAAAAATTGCAAGTATGGGCTAACCACGCAAAATTGGGTACAGTATAAATTCATTAATCTACCAAATATCAAAGTCACTTAATTGGGCTAAAATAAAAATAATAAATTAAAACATCTCCATTTCAGGGACAATTCTAAAATAGATTAATAAAATAGAAATGTTATGATAACGCCATGTTATGGGTCTATCTTCGTATGAATTTGCAAGAAGAGTAAGAACTGCCAGAAAGCTATGTATTTGCTGCACGATCAGGCGTTTCACACATCTAATCTAATCTAAACTTTATCATAAGTGCACCTTTCTGATGTCTTATTAATAACACACACGTGAGGTTAAAATTTATGTGTAAAGTTTTATGCTTCAGCCATTTCAAATATTAAATTATAATAATTTTAATAAATATATTTTCCATAAATCATGTAAAAAGAAATAAAACATAAATCCAATTCAGTGAAAGCTATTTATCTCTCAATGTGTGAATTTCTGATAATAAAACGCCGCTAAAAGACGTCAAATCAAATTCATTCTGATGAGAATTCAAACGTTAGATAAATTATAAGCGAAGGGAAAAATTCCACTTTAGAATAATTGACAGATTTAAGTTTAAATGATGAGATGTACCCTTGACAGCAAATACTCTTACCAAGATTGAAAAAGAATTTTCATTAAGGGCTCGTGTTTCACTTAACGTGAAAATAAAAGTTAATTTTGAGATTTGGGATATTTATAAAACTTTGTCCACGGATGAGACATGACAAAATAAAACTCACAAACACAATTAAGGTTTGTCTTGGAAAATCTATAAAAGTATTGTTTTGTAAGTCCAATGTCTAATAAATAATATAGATACAGATTGTATGAGAGAAACCGTACACAAAAGTGGATTTTTTGTTTGTTTTCGAACAGCGAACAAAAGCTTTGGTATGCTATAATACCAAATTGTTTGTAATGATTATTTTAATATTGGCAACTCAATAGTTGTATTTTCTGTTTTACTAGAAGGCAATCTAATGGTTGTTCCAAAAATTAGAATTTAAAAAAATCCTGTTTCATTACTAAACCTATTTCATTATAAAAATACGGTATTCCAGTATCACACGTTTCGAGTGGAACTAGTCATCCGAAAATAGCATATTTAGTATATTTAGAATAATATCTCGAAACAAAATGACACGATTTCCACTAAATCAAATCGTAAAAGTCAATGCAGAAGATATACGATCTCTTCATGAAGATACTTAACAGACACAAAATTAGATAACGCATTCGTGTAACAAACATATCACTATTTCTGGGTTCGTTAAGTCTGGCATGAATATTTCAAATACATGTTTCTTATTTTTGTCAATAATAACGTTTCATATTTGGCAATCGTCCCAAAAATATAAATTTAAATATTATATATTTACTAGTATGCAGAAAAACGATCAATTGGCTTATTCTGAATCGGTTGCTGACAACAACCGTTGTTTACTTTGAATTTTAGTTTAATTTTTTGAAAAATATTTTTATTTTATAATTATTACTGTTATACATGAAAATGACTCAGTCAGTAGCGTGCCCGACTCACACGCCAGGGTTACTCGGTTCGAGTCCTGGCACTGACATAGGACTGTCATCTGATTTGTTACATTGAAGTTGTTGGTTTGAGATGAAGCAGAATTAGACGTTGAGATGAAGAAGCAAGGTTAGAAGAAAAAAAAGAATAAAAAAGTTAGTTATAATGATAATTTGATAGTATATATAAAAGTAAATAAAAAAATATGTTATTTGCTCATTATATGAGGTTATTGTTTTTTTTTAATGTTTGGTTGTTTATGCCATTATAATATCTGGAGGATATGCTAATATGACGTAACTATTTTAAAATCATGAGTTTTATCCATAAATGAATGAAATTTCTTGTCTAAGATTTATTTGCAAAACTAAAAATGAGCTGCTCGTGAAACACTTCTCATGAGCAGTTTAAATCATCAAATTTTTAAAGTACACTTATTTATTTAACAAAGCCTTATAATTATAATTTTTCAACACAACTATACCGCACATAGCCAAATTTATTTACTTTTTTTTAAACAGCCATTTCCATGAGCTATTATAATGGATTTATTACTAAGTTCAATTTTTCTACATATGGCAAGACAAGCTGTAGTACTACCTCTATGTGATGATTTTTATTATTACAATTATTGTAATAGTGATTTTTTATTTATGCAGCAAAGTCTGGTGAGGTCTATTCTAACTTTGGCACAAATTGCTAACTATATTTCTATTAACTGATGTCACTGCTGCTTTACATCGGGCTGATCGATTCGAGTATACTTCCCGAAACCTCTATTTCAGATCCCGTTGCTCTAGCCACTTACCTATGAGTGAGCCCGATCGCCATGTTACGATTAACTTCATGCTCGATTTCCCTAATTTATCAAAACATTTTAACATGATATTAATCATTAAAATAACTAAAGGTATGTGTGTGCATATCACAAAATGTTTAATTACTTTTATATCACAATGGTAACTCTATCCAACGCGATTCACTCATTTATTTACAGTACGGAGCTCAGGTATCATAATATTTGCGTTCGAAAAACGCTTGTGTTCATAATTCCATCTTCGATAGTTAAATTAATGATTATACTACACATCAGTAATGGTAAGATGAATATTGTTTTAATAATAAATGAAGAGAAGTTCAAAGTGTTAATACCAATTTGCATGTTTAAACCGTCTCGCATACTGCGGGCACAACAATATATATATATATATATATATATATATATATATATATATATATTTATATATATATTAATATATAATGATTTATTCATGACAAAACATTAATCAGAAAATCATTAGAATAACGCTTTTGGAGCTTGTCAGGTTTAATGTCTAGTTTTGTTCAATTAAGTATTACATTGTTAAGAGATTAGACAATTATATCTCTCCGGCACCATCATTCACAATCTTCGGCCTAGGCTTATGTGGCGCATTTATTATATTGAGCAACACGTGTTATTTGCATAGAAAATTAGCACAAGTCTTTAATAACCGTTAAAGATTAAAATGTTATGCAAGAACGACATTCATTGCAAAATAACTCGTGTTATGTGCCGACTAAACGAAATGAATCGTAAATAGATATATAAACTCTTTGATCTTTTCATATAGGCTTATCAATATAAAAGATAATTTTAATATGTAACTTGTTGGCTATAAGTACCAGGCGCTACACACTGCCCAATGGATCCGAAACAAGTTTTAACAGAAACTATAAAAAATCGACTTTTCATTATCCTAAACAGTTCTGGATCAACTTATTACAAATTTATTCAACACAGGTTATTTTAATATTTTTTCAAACATGTGGTAGTAACTTAACTTGGAACCACAAAGTTCCGGGTTCAAATACGTCGTTGCTGATATCAAGCCGTTGTGACATCAATTTTTGCTTGAAAATGTACTGTACATTTTCAAAATGTATGTTACATTGTAAACTGTTGAAGTATCATCACAATGATAAAAAGTATAACCATTAAGTTGCCTTTTAGGAAACATATATCAAAATATAATAGGCAACCATTGAGTTGCATCTCAATAGCAATTAGTAAAAATAATCATTATAGAATTAATTACAACAGTTTATAGAATACCAAATTCTGACTTCTGTTCAAAAACAAACCAAAAATACACAAAATTCAAAGAAACATATATATTTGGTAAACTATTCCTAAACATTTTAATCTGATTGACACCCCTCAATATATCATGCCTATTACAAAGGCAAATACTGAAATTGATATAGGTTATTTGAAAAGTAGTGAAATTGATATGATTATAACTTTTATAACTATACTCACAGTGTACGAGTCCCACGCATAATTGTAAGAATTTTTTATCAAATAATATGTTAACGCCTAAGGCTCAACCATGGTCTAATGAAATTATATAGATAGATTTTAATACTCTTCATACAGAATAATAATAAAACCTAATCCCATTTATTGCGCTATTTGGTAGTATAAAATAATCCCTTATATTGTAATACATCCTGTCCATGAACAGTCATTATTCCTTTTTTCTAAAAAAATAGATTCCTTGAACTCCTCAACCCATCTAAATCATAGGTCAATATTTGATTGGTTAAGAATGTAATAGGCAGCATCACTTGTACCCAAAACAAACTAATCTTAATATATCATCACCTATGAATCTCTAACAACGTATTTTATCCAATATGCAACAATTTGAACTATATCATTTTTCAATCGGTCTGATATAGCCATACTATTAAATTATATCTGGTCGTATGGCATGGCAAAGAGTTTGGCAGCATCTTGATGGATCACGAACTCTTTCTATAATTCACGTTATGAACTAGTCAGATCATAATATGAATAAATGCATATAATAGGTCAACAATGTTTGCATTAAATTTAAGCCGCCAGTTTGCATTTTTATTGAAAAAAAATATATAAAAATTTTGAAATAATTTAATTTATAAATGTATTAATTTTCCTTAATTTCTTATATTTATAGTATTGAAACTACATATCTAGGATGTCGTTCTTATTAGTTGTTATTGTTATTATCGGTTCATTAAAATTATAACTTGACGTCTGACTTGTGAGAACAGGAATCAACTATGTCAACTATATTATTAGTGGAAGCATGTGCCAATTATTGGCACGAGTTTCTCCTAACAAATCCTTAACGATGTGAGTCAAAAATAATATTTTCGTTTTCAATTAAACGAATTTTTTGCATTGTTACGCTCTCGTCTCGTCGAAAATTAACAGTTTACGTGTCCCCCCACTCGTGCGTGGAAGGCGTTTATAAATCCGTAAATATAAAACATTATCGTCAACACAATGGGTGGGATCTTCCGAATGTCGCTGCAAGTCGGTTATCAGATGAACGAATGCAAGTAATCGCGGTACAATTATAGAGTAACGAAAAAAGCAGAAAATATGTGTTTAGTATTAGTTGTGAGTCCGAGCCCAAGTACGCCTTCGACGATCCGACGCACGCGGCTAACGATCATACGCTGCGCGACAATTACACGTCGCTCGGCGTGCGGACACGCCTTGATTGCCGGTTCGCAGCGTCGAATGAGATAGAAATGGAAACGGCAACAACAACCGACAGGATAAAAAAAAACGCACACGATATGCGAAATAACAAACTGCAAGCTAGGATATACTCATATACTCATATACTCGTACTCTCGCATACGTACGCATGCGAATGGCCGGCGAACGAATAACAAACTCGCAGGTAAAAGCACGAGCGCGCGCGAGAGAGTTAGACGACTGCCCGCCGTGCGACGGACTGACTGCGGGCGCAGTTTTGCATATCGGCGGACAGGAATGCAACGATATGCTGATTTCCCGATGAGATGACGATAACAGATAAAAACGACTCCGAACACTATCAATACGATGAACGAGCTACAGTAACTAGCCTTGTTAATGAACACTCGCTAAGGATTCGATCGACACAGTTGACAGCAAAACCCATGCTGACCTGTGAAATTATTATATTTTACGTTCAAAACCTATCACTATTTTTGCTATTTACTTATTAGGATACGACCATAATAAACTTATTTTACTCTTACAATTAGTAGATATTACTAGTTGAAACTCTCTAAAGATCTAATTCTCTAAGTTAACAGTTAAAACTTATTACCCTCAATAACGAGATAACCCTAAAATTATGAATATCTTTATTTTCATAAAAATATAGTAAATCCTTTAATCCTGTAAATATTATGAAAATCTCTAAATCAAAACTTTACACATTTTTACATAAAAAATTCAACTTTATTCATATATTATCAAGCTATATCTCAAAGATGCAGTGATCATAACATCGTTTTTTCGACATTCGTGCATTTTCCAGGTTAGGTTTGCTATCTAAAACGCCGACTGCACAGCAACCACATAAGATTTCGACAGTTATTAGTTACACTTCATATAAATATCCTTGCTACATAACATATCCTTGCCATAACATTGGTCTATTTTACTGCAGAATTGGCCACTCAGTTTGAAGATATATTGATTTATAACCTTCAAGTTTCTCAATGCATAGCGCAAACTAATAAAACTAGATCCAAAATGATCATTCGATAAAACAATTAGTAACTTGATAATAATGATAATGGGTAGTACTGCCCTAGGGCAGGTCTGTGAGTTAAACTCCAATTCGAATCAGGGAAAAATAGTGTGAGAGATTTTCCATTGACATTTCTCAGGCTGTTTTCAATCGGTAACATATTTTGAACTATATTTTCAAGTAAAAATGGTCATTGCTACTGCACGATATCAATCAGAAACATAAATTCAGATATTTCCTAAAATACATTTCATTATTCAATTACCTTTAACCCCTCTTTATAAGTTTAATTGCATTGGAAGATTTATATTGTAAGTAACTTCATAGATTGCAATAAAGAATGCAAGAACGATATCTAAATCCGTATCCTTCGTAAGGTATTTGTCGAATAAAAAAAAAACAAAAACTAGTGACTGTTAACACTGAATATTTTAATTTTTCCATACAAAACTAGCATGAATAAGGAAACCTATGTCGTGTCTCGTAAGCCTTAGTCGGCACAATGAAAACTCAACTCATTTAATGACTTCTAAAATTCCGCCCCCTTCGCCATCCGAAATCGATGAATCCGAACCCGGGCATTATGGAATCGATGTTGTTTATCCGATGTGAACTACAATGTCAACATCCCTAAGGGTAATGGATCATCGTGCGAAAGTCAGAAAATGGTAAAGGTCTAATTTTTCTCTGGGTGGTGCCGAGTCACGCCCTCGCTCAATGCCCCCGCGCATGCAACACGGAAATCAACGGCACAAGATAAGGGGGATTAAAAAATTACAAATTATGCCGAAGGGTTGTTTGGAATTTGTTTAGGTAAGCATTAGGGTATTTGTACTGTTTCCAATTAGAATAATTCAATACATTAATAGATCGTTCACACCATTTCCAAGACTAGATAATTGCAGAGTCAACTAATACGCATTTCGTGCACGGAGCATAAAAATAAAAAATCCTGTGATTACTCATGTTTCTGATCCAACTTCTGTTAAAAGTACATATACCATTTTTAAGACAAGATGCAAGATTTCAAACCAACTAATGCAGATATGAAGTTATTTAGTCAGAATTTACGAAAGATAATACATGAATATTCATTAATTTAGTTCAGAAAATACTATCATAGTTCATAACAACAAATCATAAACTTTTTATATTGTTTCTGATTGGAGTCTCTAATATGTTTCTGGATCATATACACTATTTTTGCCACAATATAGAGTGGTACCCCGACGTACAATTTAATCGTTCCATAACCTCGTATGTTCGTATGTCAAAACGCTCGTATCTCGAAATAATTTTTCCGATATGAAAACATTGAAGTGTTCTTAATTCGTTCCAGCCCTGTGGTTTTTGTTGAGTTTTGTGAATGCTAAAAATAAATTTGCTATTTAATAATTCAATTATTGTTTTTTGTTGTCAATGCATGATATTGTGGAAATGAGTTAGAAGTGTTTAGTTAAACAACTCGAACTGTTGCAATTTTTTCAGAGATTTGTATCTACAATCTTTGAGAGCTTAAAAAGCTACTTTTAAATTATTGTAAAGCCCTTAGCTGAATCAAATTCCTTCATCAACTCCTTATTTTTAATCAATAATTTTAATAATTTTATGCTTTAATTCGAGAGACATGACCCCTATTTTTGGACCCATGGTTATAAAAGCGAATAATATTTTGCAAATGTACAAAAATCAAAAAAACGCGAAAACAACATATATAACTGTATAAATATAGTATAAATATAGAAATGTATGGACAAAATATAAAACGATAAAATAATCCTCGATATATTCGCGTTAGGAAATCTTTACTACACAATTATTATTAATATATGATTGAAATGTCTAACTATAAAATAATTTTATAATTAATTAGTTTATAGTAATTAATATAAATACTTTACTACCACCAAACAACCAAAATATTTCATCGTAAGAAAATCATTGTTACAACTGACCAAATCGTTCACATGCTTTTTCTGCCATTAACATTTTTCTAGAAAACCCATATTCGCTAAGTTTGCTCATAAGTCAAAGCAACGACCTTCTCTGACTGCTCGTATCTTGAAACACCTATATGTCGGGTCACTCGTAAGTCGAAGTATCACCATATGAGATTTCAAGGGCAACCAATGTTGTATCGTGCACAGAATGCAAAATAGACAAATTTATATTATCTTTTGAGATGACTTCAGTTTCCGATGTCTAAATCTTTTGACATCGACTTTGTTTCGACACCCATCCCTAAGAGTGCACCCCGCAGCTTGCAAAAATCCGTAAGTTCCTTCGAATGAACATTATTGGCAATTTAATATCCACAGGTCCACCAGATATCACGACTTTACGGCTGGGGGGGTTAAAACGGATTCCGGATTCCTTTGTTTAGCACCGCGTGGTATCCCGAGCAACAACGGTAATGAAAATTGCCTCACGTGGATGAAATACAGCTCATGTTGTAATTAAAAGAAAAAAACACATTTAAAAAATAAATAATGATATATAAACATATTTAAAACGAACGTGATGCTAAGCTACGGAAATGCTAAAATGTGATGAACTTTTGAGGAAATAATCTTATACCCTTGAAATTGGTGTTATTAGAAACGATATTGTTCATACTTTGTGACTCTGTGTGACTAGGCAAATTTCAGCAATTAATAAAATTTTATGCCGAAACGTTTGAAAAATTAAGGATCTATAAATCTTTAATTTTATTTCATGTATCACCTTAGAAAAAAAAAATTTTTCATGTAATTATTATAGACAATCAGAAATACAAATTTCTATGAGCCTATGTGATCCATTGAATATGTCATTTTGAGGTCTCCTCCACTGAAGAGATTCCTCTGTAGATAATCTATGTTAATAATAAATCAATGTTAACAAAATAAAAAAAGAATAAATATGAATATACCAACTGCTCTCTAATGGTGCATGGCATAGTGCCTTAAGGCAAAGTTCTGGAAGGCAAAAATTATAGTTTTTAAAAAAGATTCAATTTTCTTTTAGAACTCTGAAATAATTGATTTTAGAGATTTTTAAAATTTTTGAAAGAAATTGACGTTTTTGATTTTTTTATTTTGATTTGAACAATTTGATTTTTTTGAAATTTTGAACTTTTTCAAAGCAATCATAATACGTTAGCTGTCTACAGCAAGTTAATAACCTCAAAACTAAATTTAATTAAGTTTTTTTGATAACAAAGATGTTGATAATGTTTTAGGTTTCTAGTAAACTACAAGTTTTAAAATAAAATCCCTCTGCACTAGTAAGATTACTGTAAATACATTTTATAGTAAATAAATATTTGGAAATTGAAAATTGTTGAGCGATTATTTATTTCCATTTGTAATTTTGTGGAAGAATAACCTCTGATATATGATAGAGTACATATATACATAAACATATATAATAGAGTAGTTAATTTAGATGCTAAGATATAAGAGTAAGTTCTTCTAAGGCGATACATCGAATAAAAGACAAAGATTTATAAATCCTTAATTTTCCAAAGGTTTCGACATAAAATTTTATGGCATCATCAGTTATATTAGACTATTATATCTATCATCAACATATGTACACAAAGCACTTAGGTAAGCATTCGCTCATAACGAATTTATGAGCAAACCTCTTTTTTTAAATTTTTTTATGAAAAATATATAATTTTAATATTTAATTCAATTATTACAAGTTTAAAAAAAATCAATGGCAAAAGATTTTGTAAATTAGAATTATGATTAAGCTTATAAAAAGTTGATTGCTGTTGTTGTGCACGAAAAAATAATAGGTATCTTGAACTTTTAATAATAATATAAAAATTATAATTTTAATAATATTATTAGAGTACTGGCTACGCAAAGTGATTAATCATTTTAGTCGCTATTTTGTTCATTCTAATGTTACAATATATTTTTGAACTAAATATATATACATACTATACTTAGCATATCGGATCTATATATATTGTTAAAATTTACTATATCGCATGTCACAAGTACATTGAAAATACCGAAGTGTATCTTGTTCAATCCATGCAATAAAACTTCAATAAAATGGTTAAAATTAGCATAAAGCTATAAATAAAATTATTTGTCAAAAAGATATATTGTATCCTACGTCAAACCCATTTTCACAAATTTTTAATGTATTTTAAAACTGAAATTATTCGTCAATCGATTTAGGAATTACTTAGCGAAGTTGGATACATAAGTCGCAAGGATAAAAATATATCATATCCGGACGGCAAGGCGGATATACTTATCCCCGGACGTAATACCTAGGAATTGCATAAAATATTCAACTTTCTTATGTTCCACGTAATGTAGATGTTACTATATGTACTATAATAATTTGTGTATGGGATATATATATATATATATATATATATATATATATTTATATATTTATATTTATGCATTCGGTATCGTACTTGCGATATATAGGTAAATGATGCTAAGAACTGAGAAGCGTGGTTTGCGAGAGTGCCGCATTCCGCATTCGCATATTCTGCAGAATCCCGTGGAGCTTAGGTTTCTAAAATTGTAAAAAGTTTAGCAAACCGACGAAAAGGATCCTTAACTGTTTTTCGAGTGAATACCAACTCAAATATGTGACCAATTTATAAAAAAATTATGAAATGTTACCAGTTTATGAAATTATATAATGGGTAGTATTGCTCTAGAACAGGTCCGTGAGCTGAATTAAACACCAACTCGATTCAGGGAAGAATAGCGTGAGAGGTTTTCCATTTTCAATTAAAAACATATTTTTCATATATATTTTCAAGTGAAAATGGACATCGCTGCTGCACAGTGTCAGGTTGTCCGTGAGTTTAATCATTATACCATGAAACACCCCATATATTTTCATACATATTTTTTGCTTGTTAAATTATTTATTTGACCTTATAGTAAAAGAAGCTTTAGAATGTACAAAAGTTGTACGAATAGTAAAGTAGTCTACCCGACTTTATTAAGCAAAATATTTAAATTTTAGTACAGATGGTTTAATTTTCTTATTTAACAAAGGTTTGTAAATTTATCATATTATAAAAAGCATTTCAGAATGTGAAAGTATATTAAAAACAATGTTTAATTTTTATACAAGTGGCGGAATAAGATTAAATTATTTCATATTTTATATTATATAGGTGATTTATTGTCTTTAGAAATGTTTACAAATAAATAATTTTATAAATATTTAATTAATTATACAAAATTTAAAACTTTTTTGATACTTTAAAAATTATAAAATTGTTGATACTATTTAAGCACAACTTTTCATATCTTAAAATAAATAAATTTATAGCATTAAATACAAAATACAAACTTTAAAAAATTTTGATATTTTAAAAAAATTAAAGAATTGTTGATATATTACTGTAGAATTCCATATTCATTTTGTAATCACCTTTTCATATCAAAATGTTTGATTGCATTCAGTTTTTTTTATTTAAATTACTAACAATAATGAACACTATATATTTTTTAATTAGTTATGATAATTCCTATCAACGTTCAACATTATGGTCTTATTGTCAAAAACTTCGTAGTGATAATTCCCTTATACATAAAAAAATATTTTTTTAAAATATTTCAAATTTCATGGAAAACAATACTGCTATATCTTTGCTGTTCGATAGAGCGTTTCACACATAAAACCTAACCTCCAAATATCACAAACGTAAAAATATTAACTTTATTTTGACTTTACGCATGTGTTATGAGAGTGACAATAGCAAAATTGCACTTATGATAAAATTGTTATTTGACAATTATGCCTTTTGGAGGTTAGGTTTTATGTGTAAAACGCTCGATCGAACAGCAACGGCATGGCTTTTCGACAGTTCGTAACTACCAACTTATTCGATTACACCAGTAACGTAATATTCCTGTTTTATTTAAACATCGGCTTGTAAAAGTACGCATTAAAAAAAACTATAGTTAAAAATCTGTTTAAACATTGTAGTATTTAATGCCAATTTATTACTAATATTAAAATGATTTATTTACATGTACAGCTTAAATATGCAAGTAGCAGAATCTCTTGATCAAACTTTAGGAATATTTTAGAAAGTAAAGAATTTAACAAAAAACTACTATATATATTATATAACAGCATAAAAACATCAGAAAATCAAAGATAACTATATCGACTACATTTTCCTAATCAATCGAAGAAAAGTTGGAGTATCTGTGCTCTCCTCCGTCGTCTCATGAAAGTTGCAAGCGAGCCGTCAATTGAAATGCGGCTCCCTCGGGGCCCTCAGCCGCGCTCTCTCGGCGGGAGAAGAGAGCATATGCCCGGGGGCCGAGTTGGAAACGCTCGAATCATATAAATTGGAAAACCGCATCATACACTACTAGAGAACTCCATCTTAATTGTTGGAAATGGTTCGATATGAATTTGAATTAGATTCAGATCGCCAGAGATTTAATCGAGAGGCTAACTTGGTAGACAAACGAGGAAAGGTATTGCAGTTTAGTGAAAACTGAAAATTAGGTTATTATATATTACATTTATATAAATAAATAATATAAATGACTATCAAACAAAAAGTGGGGAGACTAGGCACGGTTGTGCCACTTTTTTTGAATCAGCAATGGAAGAAAATTAAATTAAATTGTAATTTAAACATCTGTCTACGTGAAAGTAGTAAAATACTGTCCTTAAATACGATGTATTAGTCATAAAATCAAATCATACAAAAAAGAGTGAGTGACACAATCGTCTTGGGGGTGGACGGAAGGCATAAACATAGGTTGAAAAACTATAGCTATAAACACTAAAGTGGTTTATAACGACTTCATTGTCGTTAATAACAATAATGTGTGACACAACAGAACACAATCATTTTAACAAAGCTTTAGAATATAATATAACAATACATAACAAAACATAATTTTTTCAACAAAGTAAATAATAATTTTCTGTGAAATCGTTTTTTTTCTTGTATTGAATTTTCCTTTCTCTTTTTCTTTCGTTTTTTGTCATAGTTCAGTTCAATTTTCCTTCATCTGTTTAATCTTCACCCGAAAAGAACAAGAATTACATGTTACAACCGTACCCATAAAATTTGTCACAACCGTACCGTATTTGTTTTGCCGTACCCAAAGCAAGCTTTCGAAAACAAATCATCGTTATGACTGAGCTAAATTATCTGTGCAGAAACTAATTGCTGGTAATCAACTGGTGTTTAACTAAAAGTAAAAAAATAAACAAAGTGATCTATCTGTATACAAGTAACAGTTAATATTAAAAAAAACTCGAACAAAAAAACTTGCTTTTGGCTCTTTTAAAGCACCGCGGGTTACAGCAGGGCATGTTAACGTAAGACGCTGACTCAAAGCAATAATTGAAACTTGTTGTTCGAACAAACATACTTCATGCTTCTCTTTTTAGACCCTTTATCATAATCAGTATAGTTTAGCTGATTGTCACTACCGTACCCTGGAAAAACTGTACTCAGTCTCCCCTATTACATTTAAAAAGTAAATATTAATGTCAGTCCAATTTCAAATTTTACGCATTTTTATAAATCTAATTTTATTTTATTTATTTGTAAGTTTTGATTAAACTCTCTAAAGTTCACTAGATGATAAACGATTGAGCATGCATGCAGACAATTGTAATGATCGTAAAAGCAAATATATTAATTGCATAGTTGCTCGTAATAAGATTTAAAGTCAATATAAGAGAAACGAGGCGGACCGTTCGGGAAATTGATATGACTCCTCCACAAGGCACTAATGGAGCTGTGAGGGTTATCCCGAACATGTCATCATTGAAGACGCACAAGGCGCATAGACGGGAGGCCCGGGAACAAGTTTACACATATAATAAAAATAAATGGTAGCCTGCCCGAAGGCAGGTCCATGGTGTGAGAGTCACCACAAATAAATGATTCCTTATCATTCATTGTCGTTGTCGTTGTCTATCATTTTCCTTTCCAAACTTCTGCTTGCATGCTTCTTGAGACTGCGCTTTGGCTTTTAGTTCCCTGTATTTCCTCTTCTCGCGTAAGTCGCCAATCGTCTGCATTCTTCTTCTTCCCACACTTTTCAGTCATTCTATTTTACCCTCGATGACGTCGTGCAGGAGGCACTCTTTTTGCAGAAGAGGTCTGATCCAGTTTCCTTTTCTTTTTAGAATTGTGTTCAGTAGAGTCCTTTCTTCGCCCACTCGTCTTAGGACTTCTTCATTTGTTTCACACTTAATTCTTAAAATTATGATATTCAATATCCTCTATATTATTTTATTATAATAAATAAAAATAATTAGTAGTTTCTGAATAATAAAAAAATTCTGATAGGTCATATCTGACATCCCCATAGATCCAAAAGATATATTTGTTTATTGTTTAACAACAATACAGACAATTACTTAAAATGACGACATCTAGCGGTATCGATTCGTTATAAAACAAGGCTTTGTAAACAATTTGTGTTGAAGCAATCATTTTCTATCGGAACATTTTTGTTCAAAATCATTATTAAAAATGCAACAAACAATTAATTATACGACAACCTCCATTGGCATCGATTCGTTCCGTCGTTGGCTCTCCGTCTAACTCGACTCAAGGCATTAGTCGTAAGTCGTACGTACGCGGTCGTCTTCGCACGGCAATGGAGCCCCAGGGGACGTCATTATGGGAAGCAACACAACTGCCTTCTCTATGACTAGTTGTTATATCTATACTTTTACTGATTCCATACTCTCTGGATGGGCCATAATCGCCTCACAACATATATCACTATAGATACAGGGATGAGAGACGACGTTGTCGTCATTCCAGACTAATTTTTAGGAAAAATGTGGATACATGAGATCGGAGTTATGCGGATTGATATGTAATATTGAAGATTAGAAGATTACATTTGTGATGACACAACTAGATGAATCAATATGCACCATCGTTGTAATTGATGGTGCATCGAAATTCAAGCCATAGGTAAAACATTCAAGATGACTGCACTCCGAAAAAAATCTACTTATTAACAATCTATATTATAGCAATAAATAAAGAAGAAATGTGGGGTAAAAAATATTTTCACACCAAAAGCACCAATAACAATAATAATCATAGTGACAATTTATACCAAATCGACTTCATGTAAAATTTAAAGTCATAGATCCACATCATAGTCTAGGCAAGTTGATCCAATTAGTATATCGCGAGTAATTGGTATCGAGTCAGACACTTTGATGCAGCATTTAATTAATAAATTCCATTAAAATTCTTTTTTTTAATGTGATAAATATTTCAATACATTATATTTGGTCCCAAATAAAAATAATAAAGGTGAAAATAACATAAGAAAATGCATTGTACACACTGTTCCTGTTGACATATTTATTAGAGAGGGCTGTCGACGAATAAAATAAATCTTTCAAGGGAATAGTCTTGATAGTGTAGTTAGATATATATATATATATATATATATATATATATATATATATATATATGTAACTGAACGACGAGGTTTTTATGAAATCTTGCGAGACAAATGGAATGATGATCGCGATCGTAGTCGAACAATTTAGAGATGCGGTATATATATATATATATATATATATATATATATATATACAAAACAATATTAGGCATATAATAACATAAAACGTATTATAAAGCTTGATAATGAAATTATCCGATAATCCGATAATACTACAAATCGTTAAAATTTTGGGTTTACTCAAATGAAAGTATTTAATAGTTAATAAATAAATTAAATATGACATTTTTACATAAATTTAGCATTATATGCAATAAGCACTTTAGTTGTATCAATAATACATCAAATTCCACATTTTTATCAAATGGAAATATAAAGCAAAATATGGCATGCAGCAAAAGTTTTTATTGAAATCATTATATCGTGAAACCCACTGATTTTCTTTCTACGAAAGAAAGATGGAAAGATACTGTAATAATTTTTGTACTGAATCAAGTAAAAATAATCCCACTAATGCTGTTTATTATTTCAAAATTAATCATTTGTTACAAAAAGTACGGTGTTCGAACATAACCCGTGTTTGTGTCCAGTTATAACATCTGTTGGAGCTAGTTTAGTAACGACAGAAAAAATGACAATAATACCTCTGATAATTTATAATTTAGTTAGTTTCAAGAAAGTTAACTTGTTTCTAATAATATGTAATTCTTTTCATCAATCAACGCAAATTATTTTATTAATATTAGTATTTTCAGCATCTCTAATATCTTAATGATACATTTTCAAAATGACTATTATTCAGTGCGTTTAATTTACGAATTTATTTTCAGATGTACATCTGGATTAATATTTTAATAATCTTTCAAGTATCAATAATGAATTTTTTCAAAGTGATTTCCAAAGCTATGACATTATTTTCAACTACACCGCTAAATTTCAACCATTTATTAATAATTTTAAAAAATCGCAATTTTCATCATAGCGGTACAGGGTGCCACAGTATTTTCATCTACACCTCTGTTTCTTAACGATTACCAATAAAATTGATACGCAATCGAATAATCCAGTTAATATTTGATATATCCATAGCCGATGCGTTCGTTCGTCGGTATTGCCTGATGGCATGCAAATCGAAGTTGTATACGGCATGCGGCGCAGTCGATCTGAAAAGGGATTTCCCTTTACAAGAAACGTAGAAGGATAATAAGAAAGTAGCAAGGCAAGGCAAGGCAAAGCAAAGCAAAGCAATCACGTGAGCCGTACAACGAATGAGATCTGAAGATTTATAACACGCAGCGCGGTGGAACAGTAGCGAAGCGGGCGGGCGGACAGCAACACCCACGCCAATGGCGAAAGACCTTCGCAATCGCACTAGTATAATGCTCGACGATTATAAGACATTCTATGATTCCGACGACTGTACGGTTAGCTACGGTAAAAGAGAAGTCACCGTTCGGGGTGCATATGTTATACGATTATTACACAGATGCATTGGAATTTTCAGATTTTGTTTATTTAGCAGAATACCTGTGTAGGTAGAGGATAGTTGATTTGTCGTATAGCCAGTTGGACGAGTAGTCGGGTAGTCGAATTGCTAGATTGCCATATTATAGCAAGATAGTCAGATAGCCCGTTACGATAGTCAAATATCTCAATAATTTTAACCCTTTCCGTTTTTCGTTTGTCCACTCTCAGCCACCAAAGCCTTTTAATCGTTCCGTTCGTGTGTCAACTCTCAGCCACCACAGCATATATGCATTCATACAGCTTGAAGTAATTATAAAGCATAACTTTTATACAAAAACATATTACTAGATAAGTATTTGAATTAAGATATAGCTAAAGTTTACAAAACAATTGCTAAATCTTGTTTATAAGTCCTAAACTTGCATGTTATGTATTCCTACTTCTCTATCAGTAGAAATAAATTTCTAGTAGTACGACACCCATCTTCAAATTTAATTCGAGTGCAAAGGGTTAACGGTCAGCTTTTCCAATTATAAAAAATAATAATAAATAAATGACTAAATACTTGAATAACATTGATATTATTCTTTAATAATATCTATATCAATAACAAAATTTCTTAACAGCAAGACAAAATGTCCCAATGAATAAACACCCTAATAATAATACTGGCTAAATATCCCAGTATCCAGATAACTAGTTATACCAATATCCAGATAACCAGATATTCCAACAGTCAGATATTCTGGTAGTTTTATATCCTAATTATAAGATATCCCAATGTCAAGATAATCAAATGTCGTGATTTTGCAATAACAGATACACCAATAGCCAGATAATATCTCATTAACTACATTTCCCAATTAATAAATGTCAAAAAATTATCCAAACATCCCAACAACAGAATATACCAATATCCAAATATCTCAAATATAGGATTAAACAGGGCTTAAAGGTCCGCGGGTAAAAAGATCCACCACCATTATCTCAAAAACAAGTAAAGATAAGAATTTTTTAACAACAATATTTGAAAGTAGAGGGAAGAAGATGTAATCATGCATCAAACGCCTTAATTCGACACATCACAGCCACTATGTGAATTTTATAGCATTTTTTGTCAGTAGTATTTGACTTTGTTTTTGAGCTCTT
Source organism: Ctenocephalides felis (assembly GCF_003426905.1). NCBI lineage: Eukaryota > Metazoa > Arthropoda > Insecta > Siphonaptera > Pulicidae > Ctenocephalides > Ctenocephalides felis. Next base: position 130,174,092 of record NW_020538040.1, read on the forward strand.
GTATTTAGTTTATGACATGTGAATATAATTTTAGTTAAATGTTATTTAATTGTTTTGAAAGATGTGTTTTTATATTTAAGTTAGATTCTACAGTTTTTCATTATATAACCTCTATAATAGCTTACTATGTGGGAGGAGTAAAAAGTCTAAACCTTTACATTGGCAAAATGTAAATAATAAGAAAATAGAAAATAAAAATGTAAACTAAGTTAAAAGATGCAATTATACAAGAGATAATATTATAAAAGTTATTTTCTGCCGATGAACTACAATTTGACAAAATAGCAGATCAATTTTAAATACAAGGTGATCTTTGTAAAAAATGTGCCCACTCAAATTGTATTTCGCATTAGTTGCATATGTAACTACTATTTCGTTCAATCATTTTAAAATTAAAAATAAAACACTATATCAGTTTCGCCCTGATTGTTCCTATTTACCTTTTCTAAGGGGTAAAAAGAAACAGATAACAAATTTTAGAAAAATAGCAAAAAAAAACATATTTTTATAATCAAAAATTAACTGGAAACTTGACTGAATATGGTTCGATAGTTGTTTGTTTGATATGTGTTATGTGTTGTAGTTATTTTTGTTTAGAGTTTAGACAGTACAATTACTAAAAGTCAAATTAGAACATTGCACCCTGCCCTACCCTCTATAAAATACATATTTGTTATTGTAGTGAATCTGGCACTAATTGATTCAATTATACTAAATTAATTAAAACCAAATAATAAATGTTACTACATAAGTTTTATAATATCGATAAAATTCACTATCGTATCTATCTTTTCGGTTACACTAACTCTAAGAAAACGTGTACTACGATATTTCGATTTCTGTTTTCTGTTTTGCGTTGTTAGTTTTCTACCCTTGCGCGATCTTGTTACCTCCACCGAAGATATATTGCATGTTGGAAACGATCTTATGTATATTTAATGTAAATCTGTGGTTTGTTACCTTTTTTCTATTGAATTCGATGAACGAAATCGAATAAAATATAATTTTGTAGAACTATACACAAGTAAACAAATTCCTTAGCGTAATGTATAATAATGTAAATATCATTTGGGTAATAACAAACTTTATTAACAGTCAATACTTTGCGGTCCCGAATTTTAAAACGCAGAACATTGTTTTTATAAGACAAGGATTTTTTTATGCAAGGAGAAAGTTTTTCACCAAGACTGATTCTGATAGTCCACACCTTGCGGTATCAGCTTTTTTAATTAATAAGAAAAATTGTCGATCGTGTTGCGACCCAAAAATATTTTTGTTAAAGAGGAATGATTTTTTTTAATTCGAGGTGCTCAAATTTTAAATTTTCATTGTAAATTCCCTGTGACCTTAGAAATCTGCTATAAAAATATTTCGATTGTAGTTCAAATACTTCACGAAAAATATGCATTTGAAAAATGTGAACATTTGAAAATGGTTTTAAGCGAATATCTCGTAAATGGTATTGGTATTTTGAATATCTATAATTTATCTATAGAAGCGTTCATAATTTTTTGGGAATAAATTTTCAAAGTTTTTAGCGGATATCTCGAGAATGGTGAGTGGTATCTTAAAAATAGAAGAATAAGACGTGAGTAGAAGTTCCAGCCCAATAGCTCATAGGACGTAAGGTTCTGATTGTTGTTAAATATGAATATATAAAAATTGACAAATATGACTCATATTGTAATGAGATAGAAAATTATTAAGATATCTGGCTAATTGGTGTATCTTGCAAAATCACATCATTGGGTTATCTTGACATTGGGATATCTTATTATTAGAATATATGATTACAGGAATATCTTGCTGCCTGAATATTGGTGTAACTAGTTATCTCGATACTGGGATATTTAGCCATTGCCATATCTGGGTATTATACTCCTCTTTTAAGTTCCTATATTTCCATTCGACTAACCGACTTTATTTCTTCAGTGTGGTTAGAAAATAGTCAAAGCCAGAAATGTGTTCTTTCATAAGACAAGAAAGTATATTTTTTAGAAGCAATGCCACTATCTATGATCAAGTGATTACGTTTTTTTTAATTGATAAGCAAACGTGTCCATTATATTTAGAACCACATGCTCCAATTACCTATATTTGTTTCTCAATTAAACTATTTCTATTATTTGGTAGAATTACGCAAATAACATTTCTATATTTTAACAAGAAATTTTAGTCAACAATGTCACGATCCCGGTTTCTCTAATTAATGAATAACTATTTGAACCATGTTATAGCACGTTGATAGCCACAAATGTTCTTCTGTACAGAAAGTATCACATCAGGAATAATTCAAATAGTCCATACTTCACGTTCCCGGTTTCTCTAATTAATAAACAAACAATTTCGGTGATGTTATGGAATGTTGAGAGCCAAAAATGTTTTCTGATATCCGAATTGGATGCTCTGGAGATTTGCGGTCCTAGAGGGTTGCAACAAGGAGCGCGAAGGGTTAGCTAACGGCACCCGCAAGACAACTTACGCGCATTTAGTCCCACACCACCGTAGGGCCACCCGGTACCTTCCCGGCATAATATAATGTTCATGTAAATCTTCTTTTCGTTTATTTCCGTATTCCCATGTATTGTTTGCATATGTACATGAATGGAAAAAACATCGAGGCCCTTTTTTATTGTGATTTTCTTATATGATTTCGATCTGTGCTATCTATAAACAATAATGGGGAATTCGTAGGTTGTTTATCGCTTTTTTCGACGTGCTTCTGGATGTTTTCCGCCTATAGTATTTCATTCGGGTTTCGCCTTCTCGACCAGAGTAATATATTCGACAAATAAATATATAAACAGGCATAGAACTGTCTGTTGAATTGTGCATTTATAATTCATTTGCACTAATTTGTTTATAAAAAATAATAAACTAAAATAAAACAAATATTAATACATTATTTAGCTAAAAATTTCTCTTCCAACTAATTTTATATTATTGTTGACAGATAAAGAACATATGGTGCCCTGCATACTTTTATCAAATCTGATAACATAAAACTGTAAGTATTGTATGATAATTGTACAAAGGCTTATGTACTTGTTTACAAAATCAACAAAAACAAAAAGCAGTTAGTCGAAAGTATTAATAAATTTTCTATTTAGATTATTTATATTTTATTTAGATTATAATTGATATTAATGTCGAAAATTTAGGTATTCGTCTGCAGATTATTATAAAATTGTTAGTAATGTTCAAACAAAAATCTAATCTAATATTATGTTTTCTCAACGTTTCAGTTCTATCTGGATCTTTATAATAAACTTTCTAGAAAGCAGCTACAACGATTTCAATAATATAAATTATATGATACAGCTAATTTGTTTTAAGTATCAGTTGACCTGTTTGCTTTTAATTATTACTCGATTGTTAATTCCCTATTTTTCCAAAAAATCCTGAGCCGATATATAATTTTTTTCAAATATACTAACTGAGAACTGAGTTTATTGATCTGGACAATGGTCAAAGATCGTACTTAGAGTAATTTTAGATTTAAAATTTCAATTCTTGTTGATCAATACGATTGTTCTCATCTATTTCAACATGTTTCTATTAGCAACATATATATGTACAATAAATTCATTTCGATTTTTTGTAAATCATTTAATTTTGTAAAAATATATTC
>NW_020538040.1:130178722-130210707 GCF_003426905.1 Ctenocephalides felis
CTACGTCAAACCCATTTTCACAAATTTTTAATGTATTTTATAACTGGAATATTCGTCAATCGATATCGAAATTACTTAGCAAATTTGGATACATAAGTCGCAAGGATAAAAATATATCATATCCGGACGGCAAGGCGGATATACTTATCCCGGACGTAATACCTAGGAATGCATGAAATATTCAACTTTCTATGTTCCAGTATGTAGATGTTACTATATGTACTATAATAATTTGTGTATGGGATATATATATATATATCTATATATATTTATATATTTATATTTATGCATTCGGTATCGTACTTGCGATATATAGGTAAATGATGCTAAGAACTGAGAAGCGTGGTTTGCGAGAGTGCCGCATTCCGCATTCGCATATTCTGCAGAATCCCGTGGAGCTTAGGTTTCTAAAATTGTAAAAAGTTTAGCAAACCGACGAAAAAGTATCCTTAACTGTTTTTCCAAGTGAATACAAACTCAAATGTACCAGTTTATAAAAATTATAAAATGTTATCAGTTTATGAAATAAAATCATGTGTGGTATTGCTCTAGAGCAGGTCCGTGAGCTGAATTAAACTCCAACTCGATTCAAGGAAAAATTGTATGAGAGTTCCTATTTTCAATTCGAAACATATTTTTCATCCAATTTTCAAGTGAAAATGGACATCGCTACTGCACGATGTCAGGTTGTCCAGAGCTGAATTCGAATTCCCGACCCCGTCCACACTAGGTCGTGAGTCTAATCATGAACACCCTATATATACGAGGTCTGTTCAAAAAGTACCCGGAATTTTCGTTTTTTCAAAAAATATTTATTTATTCGTCTACATTAATGTGGTCCCCTTCAAAGTAGTCCCCCCCAGATATAATACACTTATGCCAGCGTTTTTTCCAATTTTCGAAGCACCCTTGATATTCACTTTTTGATATGTCCTTGAGCACTCTCAGCGATTCGGCCTTATTTCTTCAATCGAGGAAAACCGCCGTCCTTTCATGGGTCTCTTCAACTTTGGGAATAGGAAAAAGTCACACGGAGCCATCTGGTGAATATGGAGGTGTTGGGCATGACTACGGTATTGTTTTTGGCCAAAAAATTACGAACAAGCAACGACGAGTGAGCAGGTGCGTTATCGTGGTGCAACAGCCATGAATTGTTTTTCCATAAATCGGAGCGTTTTTTTTCGGATTGCTTCACGCAAACGTCGCATCACTTCAAGGTAATACTCCTTATTAACCGTACGACCTTGTGGTAAGAACTCTTGATGCACTATGCCGTTATAATCAAAGAAAACAGTAAGCAAAACCTTGACATTCGATCGAACTTGACGTGCTTTTTTCGGTCTTGGCTCACCTGGCTCTTCCATTGGGACGATTGGGCTTTGGTTTCGACATCATAACCGTACACCCATGTTTCATCACCAGTTATGACCCTTTCAAGCAAACTTGGATCGTTGTTGACGTCATTTAACAGCTCTTGAGCGATGTTCATGCGATTGCTTTTTTGGTCAAATTTAGCAGTTTTGGAATGAATTTTGCTGCCACTCGTTTCATGCCCAAAACATTTGAAAAAATGTTATGACATGAGCCAATTGATATGCCAACTTCATCAGCAACTTCTCTAATTGTGATTCGGCGATCATTCATAACCATTTTTTCCACTTCTTTCACATTTTCATCGTTTGTTGACGTGCTGGGTCGACCGGAGCGTTCGTCATCTTCAACGTCTTCGCGGCCATCTTGGAAACGCTTATACCACTCGTAAACACTTGTTTTTTTCATAGCAGACTCACCATAGGTTTTTGTAACATTTCACACACTTTGTTACACTTTATTTCATTTTTTACGCAAAATTTAATACAAATTCTTTGACTTTTCAATTCTTCCATTGTAAAAATCGCCGAGCTCAGAAAAACACGTCGAACCTTAGCGACTACCACAGACAAAGTAAACAGTAAATATAGCTGAAAATTTCATCATACTTTAGGGGCATGTATACCAACACAATAAAAAAAAGTTTTGACAATCAGACACTCCAGACCCGCGAAATTTAAAAATTCCGGGTACTTTTTGTACACACCTCGTATTTTCATACATATTTTTTTCTTGGTAATTATTTATTTGACCTTTTAGTAAAAGCTTTAAAATGTACAAAAAATTGTACGTATAAAAATATTCTTTAGAGCTTTATTAAACAAAAAAATTAAATTGCAGTACACAAGGTTTGTATTTTTTTAATTAATTTGTAAGGTTATCGAATTCTCAAAAGCATTGCAAATGTAAAAGCTTATTAAAAATACTTATTTAATTTCTGAACAAGTGGAGGATATAAGGCAAATTATATTTCATATTATTTTTTATAGATGTTTATAAATAACTAAATTATAAATATTATTTTAATTTACATAATTTAAGAAATTTTTGGTATTTAAAACTCAAAAAATGGTTGATATATTATTTATCCATTCAATCATCTTTTCATATCAAATAAATTATAAAATTAAATACATAATCCAAATTTAAGATATTTCTGATATTTTTAAAAATTGAAAGAATTGTTGATAAAGTACTCTAGAATTTCATATAAATTTTTAATCATCTTAACATATCTAATTCTAAATATTTTTTATACATTTTATTAACTAAATTTTTCATTAAACTGATTGATTGTATTCAGTTATTATTTAAATTTCTAACAAAAAATAATTCCTAACATTATGGTCTTATTCTCATAAACTGCTAGTAATATATTCTTTATCCATAAAAATGTGTAAAATTTCATAGAAAAACACAATAGTCTTTCAGATAGATTACATTACTAAAGGGACCAATTTTCAGATAAAACAGAATTGTAATGTTACGGGTGTAAAATCGTGTAAGTTGGTAGTCACGAACTGTCATAACACATGCTGTTTGATGAGCGTGTCACACACAAAACCCAACCTACAAATGGCACACACGTCAGAATATTTAGTTTAGTTTGACTTTACGAATGTGTTATCTAAGTAAGAACAGAGAGTTGCACTTACGATAAAATTGTTATTTGACATTTGTGCTCCTAGAAGTAATCAATAAAAGGAAAATAGTTAAAAATCTGTTTAGTATCTGTAGTATTTAATGCTAATAAGAATCTATTACTAATATTAAAATTGTTTATTTACATGTAAAGCATAAATATGCAAGTAGCAAACATCCTTGATCAAAATTTAGAAACATTTTAGAAAGTAAACATTTAAACAAAAAACTACTCTATATAATATGTAACATCAGAAAATCAAAGACAACTATATCGACTACATTTTCCTAATCAATCGAAGAAAAGTTGGAGTATCTGTGCTCTCCGTCGTCTCATGAAAGTTGCAAGCGAGCCGTCAATTGAAATGCGGCTCCCTCGGGGCCCTCAGCCGCGCTCTCTCGGCGGGAGAAGAGAGCATATGCCCGGGGGCCGAGTTGGAAACGCTCGAATCATATAAATTGGAAAACCGCATCATACACTACTAGAGAACTCCATCTTAATTGTTGGAAATGGTTCGATATGAATTTGAATTAGATTCAGATCGCCAGAGATTTAATCGAGAGGCTAACTTGGTAGACAAACGAGGAAAGTATTGCAGTTTAGTGAAAACTGAAAATTAGGTTATTATATATTACATTTATATAATAAATAATATAAATGACTATCAAACAAAAAGTGGGGAGACTAGGCACGGTTGTGCAACTTTTTTTGAATCAGCAATGGAGAAAAATTAAATTAAATTGTAATTTAAACATCTGTCTACGTGAAAGTAGTAAAATACTGTCCTTAAATACGATGTATTAGTCATAAAATCAAATCATACAAAAAAGAGTGAGTGACACAATCGTCTTGGGGGTGGACGGAAGGCATAAACATAGGTTGAAAAACTATAGCTATAAACACTAAAGTGGTTTATAACGACTTCATTGTCGTTAATAACAATAATGTGTGACACAACAGAACACAATCATTTTAACAAAGCTTTAGAATATAATATAACAATACATAACAAAACATAATTTTTTCAACAAAGTAAATAATAATTTTCTGTGAAATCGTTTTTTTTCTTGTATTGAATTTTCCTTTCTCTTTTTCTTTCGTTTTTTGTCATAGTTCAGTTCAATTTTCCTTCATCTGTTTAATCTTCACCCGAAAAGAACAAGAATTACATGTTACAACCGTACCCATAAAATTTGTCACAACCGTACCGTATTTGTTTTGCCGTACCCAAAGCAAGCTTTCGAAAACAAATCATCGTTATGACTGAGCTAAATTATCTGTGCAGAAACTAATTGCTGGTAATCAACTGGTGTTTAACTAAAAGTAAAAAAATAAACAAAGTGATCTATCTGTATACAAGTAACAGTTAATATTAAAAAAAACTCGAACAAAAAAACTTGCTTTTGGCTCTTTTAAAGCACCGCGGGTTACAGCAGGGCATGTTAACGTAAGACGCTGACTCAAAGCAATAATTGAAACTTGTTGTTCGAACAAACATACTTCATGCTTCTCTTTTTAGACCCTTTATCATAATCAGTATAGTTTAGCTGATTGTCACTACCGTACCCTGGAAAAACTGTACTCAGTCTCCCCTATTACATTAAAAAGTAAATATTAATGTCAGTCCAATTTCAAATTTTACGCATTTTATAAATCTAATTTTATTTTATTTATTCGTAAGTTTTGATTAAACTCTCTAAAGTTCACTAGATGATAAACGATTGAGCATGCATGCAGACAATTGTAATGATCGTAAAAGCAAAATATTATTAATTGCATAGTTGCTCGTAATAAGATTTAAAGTCAATATAAGAGAAACGAGGCGGACCGTTCGGGAAATTGATATGACTCCTCCACAAGGCACTAATGGAGCTGTGAGGGTTATCCCGAACATGTCATCATTGAAGACGCACAAGGCGCATAGACGGGAGGCCCGGGAACAAGTTTACACATATAATAAAAATAAATGGTAGCCTGCCCGAAGGCAGGTCCATGGTGTGAGAGTCACCACAAATAAATGATTCCTTATCATTCATTGTCGTTGTCGTTGTCTATCATTTTCCTTTCCAAACTTCTGCTTGCATGCTTCTTGAGACTGCGCTTTGGCTTTTAGTTCCCTGTATTTCTCTTCTCGCGTAAGTCGACAATCGTCTGCATTCTTCTTCTTCCCACACTTTTCAGTCATTCTATTTTACCCTCGATGACGTCGTGCAGGAGGCACTCTTTTTGCAGAAGAGGTCTGATCCAGTTTCCTTTTCTTTTTAGAATTGTGTTCAGTAGAGTCCTTTCTTCGCCCACTCGTCTTAGGACTTCTTCATTTGTTTCACACTTAATTCTTAAAATTATGATATTCATTATCCTCTATATTATTTTATTATAATAAATAAAAATAATTAGTAGTTTCTGAATAATAAAAAAATTCTGATAGGTCATATCTGACATCCCCATAGATCCAAAAGATATATTTGTTTATTGTTTAACAACAATACAGACAATTACTTAAAATGACGACATCTAGCGGTATCGATTCGTTATAAAACAAGGCTTTGTAAACAATTTGTGTTGAAGCAATCATTTTCTATCGGAACATTTTTGTTCAAAATCATTATTAAAAATGCAACAAACAATTAATTATACGACAACCTCCATTGGCATCGATTCGTTCCGTCGTTGGCTCTCCGTCTAACTCGACTCAAGGCATTAGTCGTAAGTCGTACGTACGCGGTCGTCTTCGCACGGCAATGGAGCCCCAGGGGACGTCATTATGGGAAGCAACACAACTGCCTTCTCTATGACTAGTTGTTATATCTATACTTTTACTGATTCCATACTCTCTGGATGGGCCATAATCGCCTCACAACATATATCACTATAGATACAGGGATGAGAGACGACGTTGTCGTCATTCCAGACTAATTTTTAGGAAAAATGTGGATACATGAGATCGGAGTTATGCGGATTGATATGTAATATTGAAGATTAGAAGATTACATTTGTGATGACACAACTAGATGAATCAATATGCACCATCGTTGTAATTGATGGTGCATCGAAATTCAAGCCATAGGTAAAACATTTAAGATAACTGCACTCCGAAAAAATTCTACTTATCAACAATCTATATTGTAACAATAAATTAAAAATAAAAAAGAAATGTGGGGTTATTGTCTTCACACCAAACGCCACCAATAACAATAATAATCATAGTAACAATTTATACCAAATCGACTTTATATCAAATTTTAAATCATGGATTCACATCATAGTCAAGGCAAGTTCATCCAATTACTATATCGCTAGTAATTGGTATCGAGTCAGACACTTTGATGCACCATTTAATTAATAAATTCCATTAAAATTCTTTTTTTTAATGTGATAAATATTTCAATACATTATATTTGGTCCCAAATAAAAATAATAAAGGTGAAAATAACATAAGAAAATGCATTGTACACACTGTTCCTGTTGACATATTTATTAGAGAGGGCTGTCGACGAATAAAATAAATCTTTCAAGGGAATAGTCTTGATAGTGTATATTATATATATATATATATATATATATATATATATATATATATATATGTAACTGAACGACGAGGTTTTTATGAAATCTTGCGAGACAAATGGAATGATGATCGCGATCGTAGTCGAACAATTTAGAGAGCGGTATATATATATATATATATATATATATATATATACAAAACAATATTAGGCATATAATAACATAAAACGTATTATAAAGCTTGATAATGAAATTATCCGATAATCCGATAATACTACAAATCGTTAAAATTTTGGGTTTACTCAAATGAAAGTATTTAATAGTTAATAAATAAATTAAATATGACATTTTTACATAAATTTAGCATTATATGCAATAAGCACTTTAGTTGTATCAATAATACATCAAATTCCACATTTTTATCAAATGGAAATATAAAGCAAAATATGGCATGCAGCAAAAGTTTTTATTGAAATCATTATATCGTGAAACCCACTGATTTTCTTTCTACGAAAGAAAGATGGAAAGATACTGTAATAATTTTTGTACTGAATCAAGTAAAAATAATCCCACTAATGCTGTTTATTATTTCAAAATTAATCATTTGTTACAAAAAGTACGGTGTTCGAACATAACCCGTGTTTGTGTCCAGTTATAACATCTGTTGGAGCTAGTTTAGTAACGACAGAAAAAATGACAATAATACCTCTGATAATTTATAATTTAGTTAGTTTCAAGAAAGTTAACTTGTTTCTAATAATATGTAATTCTTTTCATCAATCAACGCAAATTATTTTATTAATATTAGTATTTTCAGCATCTCTAATATCTTAATGATAACTTAAAACATTTTCAAAATGACTATTATTCAGTGCGTTTAATTTACGAATTTATTTTCAGATGTACATCTGGATTAATATTTTAATAATCTTTCAAGTATCAATAATGAATTTTTTCAAAGTGATTTCCAAAGCTATGACATTATTTTCAACTACACCGCTAAATTTCAACCATTTATTAATAATTTTAAAAAATCGCAATTTTTCATCATAGCGGTACAGGGTGCCACAGTATTTTCATCTACACCTCTGTTTCTTAACGATTACCAATAAAATTGATACGCAATCGAATAATCCAGTTAATATTTGATATATCCATAGCCGATGCGTTCGTTCGTCGGTATTGCCTGATGGCATGCAAATCGAAGTTGTATACGGCATGCGGCGCAGTCGATCTGAAAAGGGATTTCCCTTTACAAGAAACGTAGAAGGATAATAAGAAAGTAGCAAGGCAAGGCAAGGCAAGGCAAAGCAAAGCAAAGCAATCACGTGAGCCGTACAACGAATGAGATCTGAAGATTTATAACACGCAGCGCGGTGGAACAGTAGCGAAGCGGGCGGGCGGACAGCAACACCCACGCCAATGGCGAAAGACCTTCGCAATCGCACTAGTATAATGCTCGACGATTATAAGACATTCTATGATTCCGACGACTGTACGGTTAGCTACGGTAAAAGAGAAGTCACCGTTCGGGGTGCATATGTTATACGATTATTACACAGATGCATTGGAATTTTCAGATTTTGTTTATTTAGCAGAATACCTGTGTAGGTAGAGGATAGTTGATTTGTCGTATAGCCAGTTGGACGAGTAGTCGGGTAGTCGAATTGCTAGATTGCCATATTATAGCAAGATAGTCAGATAGCCCGTTACGATAGTCAAATATCTCAATAATTTTAACCCTTTCCGTTTTTCGTTTGTCCACTCTCAGCCACCAAAGCCTTTTAATCGTTCCGTTCGTGTGTCAACTCTCAGCCACCACAGCATATATGCATTCATACAGCTTGAAGTAATTATAAAGCATAACTTTTATACAAAAACATATTACTAGATAAGTATTTGAATTAAGATATAGCTAAAGTTTACAAAACAATTGCTAAATCTTGTTTATAAGTCCTAAACTTGCATGTTATGTATTCCTACTTCTCTATCAGTAGAAATAAATTTCTAGTAGTACGACACCCATCTTCAAATTTAATTCGAGTGCAAAGGGTTAACGGTCAGCTTTTCCAATTATAAAAAATAATAATAAATAAATGACTAAATACTTGAATAACATTGATATTATTCTTTAATAATATCTATATCAATAACAAAATTTCTTAACAGCAAGACAAAATGTCCCAATGAATAAACACCCTAATAATAATACTGGCTAAATATCCCAGTATCCAGATAACTAGTTATACCAATATCCAGATAACCAGATATTCCAACAGTCAGATATTCTGGTAGTTTTATATCCTAATTATAAGATATCCCAATGTCAAGATAATCAAATGTCGTGATTTTGCAATAACAGATACACCAATAGCCAGATAATATCTCATTAACTACATTTCCCAATTAATAAATGTCAAAAAATTATCCAAACATCCCAACAACAGAATATACCAATATCCAAATATCTCAAATATAGGATTAAACAGGGCTTAAAGGTCCGCGGGTAAAAAGATCCACCACCATTATCTCAAAAACAAGTAAAGATAAGAATTTTTTAACAACAATATTTGAAAGTAGAGGGAAGAAGATGTAATCATGCATCAAACGCCTTAATTCGACACATCACAGCCACTATGTGAATTTTATAGCATTTTTTGTCAGTAGTATTTGACTTTGTTTTTGAGCTCTTGTATTTAGTTTATGACATGTGAATATAATTTTAGTTAAATGTTATTTAATTGTTTTGAAAGATGTGTTTTTATATTTAAGTTAGATTCTACAGTTTTTCATTATATAACCTCTATAATAGCTTACTATGTGGGAGGAGTAAAAAGTCTAAACCTTTACATTGGCAAAATGTAAATAATAAGAAAATAGAAAATAAAATGTAAACTAAGTTAAAAGATGCAATTATACAAGAGATAATATTATAAAAGTTATTTTCTGCCGATGAACTACAATTTGACAAAATAGCAGATCAATTTTAAATACAAGGTGATCTTTGTAAAAAATGTGCCCACTCAAATTGTATTTCGCATTAGTTGCATATGTAACTACTATTTCGTTCAATCATTTTAAAATTAAAAATAAAACACTATATCAGTTTCGCCCTGATTGTTCCTATTTACCTTTTCTAAGGGGTAAAAAGAAACAGATAACAAATTTTAGAAAAATAGCAAAAAAAAACATATTTTTATAATCAAAAATTAACTGGAAACTTGACTGAATATGGTTCGATAGTTGTTTGTTTGATATGTGTTATGTGTTGTAGTTATTTTTGTTTAGAGTTTAGACAGTACAATTACTAAAAGTCAAATTAGAACATTGCACCCTGCCCTACCCTCTATAAAATACATATTTGTTATTGTAGTGAATCTGGCACTAATTGATTCAATTATACTAAATTAATTAAAACCAAATAATAAATGTTACTACATAAGTTTTATAATATCGATAAAATTCACTATCGTATCTATCTTTTCGGTTACACTAACTCTAAGAAAACGTGTACTACGATATTTCGATTTCTGTTTTCTGTTTTGCGTTGTTAGTTTTCTACCCTTGCGCGATCTTGTTACCTCCACCGAAGATATATTGCATGTTGGAAACGATCTTATGTATATTTAATGTAAATCTGTGGTTTGTTACCTTTTTTCTATTGAATTCGATGAACGAAATCGAATAAAATATAATTTTGTAGAACTATACACAAGTAAACAAATTCCTTAGCGTAATGTATAATAAAGTAAATAATCATTTCGGTAATAACAAACTTTATTAACAGTCAACACTTTGCGGTCCTGAATTTAATAATAAATTTTTTTTTATAAGACAAAGAATTTTATTATGTAAGGAGGAAGTTTTCACCAAGACTGATGCTGATAGTCCATACCTTGCGGTATAAGCTTTTTTTTAATTAATAAGAAAAAATGTCGATCGTGTAGCATGCCAAAAATATTTTTGTTAAGGAGGAATATTTTTTTTTAAATTCGAGGTCTCAAATTTTAAATTTTCATTGTAAATTCCCTGTGACCTTAGAAATCTGCTATAAAAATATTTCGATTGTAGTTCAAATACTTCACGAAAAATATGCATTTGAAAAATGTGAACATTTGAAAATGGTTTTAAGCGAATATCTCGTAAATGGTATTGGTATTTTGAATATCTATAATTTATCTATAGAAGCGTTCATAATTTTTTGGGAATAAATTTTCAAAGTTTTTAGCGGATATCTCGAGAATGGTGAGTGGTATCTTAAAAATAGAAGAATAAGACGTGAGTAGAAGTTCCAGCCCAATAGCTCATAGGACGTAAGGTTCTGATTGTTGTTAAATATGAATATATAAAAATTGACAAATATGACTCATATTGTAATGAGATAGAAAATTATTAAGATATCTGGCTAATTGGTGTATCTTGCAAAATCACATCATTGGGTTATCTTGACATTGGGATATCTTATTATTAGAATATATGATTACAGGAATATCTTGCTGCCTGAATATTGGTGTAACTAGTTATCTCGATACTGGGATATTTAGCCATTGCCATATCTGGGTATTATACTCCTCTTTTAAGTTCCTATATTTCCATTCGACTAACCGACTTTATTTCTTCAGTGTGGTTAGAAAAATAGTCAAAGCCAGAAATGTGTTCTTTCATAAGACAAGAAAGTATATTTTATTAGAAGCAATGCCACTATCTATGATCAAGTGATTACGTTTTTTTTAATTGATAAGCAAACGTGTCCATTATATTTAGAACCACATGCTCCAATTACCTATATTTGTTTCTCAAATTAAACTATTTCTATTATTTGGTAGAATTACGCAAATAACATTTCTATATTTTAACAAGAAATTTTAGTCAACAATGTCACGATCCCGGTTTCTCTAATTAATGAATAAACTATTTGAACCATGTTATAGCACGTTGATAGCCACAAATGTTCTTCTGTACAGAAAGTAATCACATCAGGAATAATTCAAATAGTCCATACTTCACGTTCCCGGTTTCTCTAATTAATAAACAAACAATTTCGGTGATGTTATGGAATGTTGAGAGCCAAAAATGTTTTCTGATATCCGAATTGGATGCTCTGGAGATTTGCGGTCCTAGAGGGTTGCAACAAGGAGCGCGAAGGGTTAGCTAACGGCACCCGCAAGACAACTTACGCGCATTTAGTCCCACACCACCGTAGGGCCACCCGGTACCTTCCCGGCATAATATAATGTTCATGTAAATCTTCTTTTCGTTTATTTCCGTATTCCCATGTATTGTTTGCATATGTACATGAATGGAAAAAACATCGAGGCCCTTTTTTATTGTGATTTTCTTATATGATTTCGATCTGTGCTATCTATAAACAATAATGGGGAATTCGTAGGTTGTTTATCGCTTTTTTCGACGTGCTTCTGGATGTTTTCCGCCTATAGTATTTCATTCGGGTTTCGCCTTCTCGACCAGAGTAATATATTCGACAAATAAATATATAAACAGGCATAGAACTGTCTGTTGAATTGTGCATTTATAATTCATTTGCACTAATTTGTTTATAAAAAAATAATAAACTAAAATAAAACAAATATTAATACATTATTTAGCTAAAAATTTCTCTTCCAACTAATTTTATATTATTGTTGACAGATATAAGAACATATGGTGCCCTGCATACTTTTATCAAATCTAATAACAAAACTGTAAGTATTGTATAATAATTGTACAAATGGCTTATGTACTTGTTTACAAAATCAAAAAACAAAAAGCAGTTAGTCGAAAGTATTAATAAATTTTCTATTTAGATTATTTATATTTTATTTAGATTATAATTGATATTAATGTCGAAAATTTAGGTATTCGTCTGCAGATTATTATAAAATTGTTAGTAATGTTCAAACAAAAATCTAATCTAATATTATGTTTTCTCAACGTTTCAGTTCTATCTGGATCTTTATAATAAACTTTCTAGAAAGCAGCTACAACGATTTCAATAATATAAATTATATGATACAGCTAATTTGTTTTAAGTATCAGTTGACCTGTTTGCTTTTAATTATTACTCGATTGTTAATTCCCTATTTTTCCAAAAAATCCTGAGCCGATATATAATTTTTTTCAAATATACTAACTGAGAACTGAGTTTATTGATCTGGACAATGGTCAAAGATCGTACTTAAGAGTAATTTTAGATTTAAAATTTCAATTCTTGTTGATCAATACGATTATTAGCAACATATATATGTACAATAAATTCATTTCGATTTTTTGTAAATCATTTAATTTTGTAAAAATATATTCATTTCAAATAATTCAAAGAACCTAAATAAAAAAGTTTAAGATATTTTCAGATTTTGCCAAAAATCTAATTTTAAAATGCATCCATGAATATAGTAATATACCATTTTGCAACCTTACAAAAACTCTTACAATTTTTTTTTATAATTACAAAAACAAATAAAATATAAGTTCGTATATTTTCATAAAATTGTTTTTAATGTTCTAACAATAGAGTAAAATCTAAGAAAGAGTCTTAGTTGTTTTAAGTGTCCTCGATATTTAAGTTCATTCTGCAAAAACTAATGGAACTTAGAACCAACATTCAGAAAGTAAAGTATTACACGTAAGTCTTTTATAAAAATTATATTTTTTGTATAAAAATGATGAACATCAAGCACTGTAAATGAAAGGTAATACATATATTACAATTGACAACTGATAGACCTGTTTATACGAAGTCCTAAAAATCGCATAATTTAACGCATCATAAACCCAGTTTGTCTCTATTGATTGAAACCGATATGAATATTTTACAATCCTGATGTCCCATAAAAAAGCAATACAGTACCAACAAAATGATTCATAATTTTCAATGATATTATCATACAAATTATCAGATCAGAACTTCGAACTTCGAACAAGAAGCGAAGGGGACTAACGAAACGCGAATTTGTTGGAAAACATATTCTAATAACTGTTTGCCATTGTAAAATATAATAAATAAATAAGATGAAATATAATTAAGTTTAATTTTCTATGAACAATTAATTGAATAAATAATTTTGTGACATGATTGCTACTTATTTTTAGATAAAACAATTTTTTTGGATTCTTCTTCGAATATTTAATTCAATAGACGAATAAAAACATATTTTCAAAGATGTTTAATTAGAGACGTTTCGGAACTAAATACGTTCCATCATAAGGTTTTGTTGATAAAATTTCTTTGATACAAAATCTGTTAGAAAAAAATCTAATTTTCAAACACTTTATAAAAAAACTTAAATAACTCATTATCTACCTTCTACAAGATCAAAAGATCTATTTTTATTAATTTAGAAATGCAAGCACAAAGACTAAGGGTGTATAACAACATCTTGTTATCATGATTTTGAAAAATGTTTTCTTTAATCATATTCCATCCACTATTTTGTATACATATACGGCGTGTTTTTATGGCAGTCTAGAGAATAACAAATCAAGGAAAAATCTTAGGAAAACACATGTTAAAAAAAGCAATATATATGGAAATTCTACTGGTGCTGTAATAAATAATCTTGAAAAATTAAAATCATCTATGGAGGATATAAATAGTGACAAAACAGCGTGAACTGTCCGAAATAAGTTGATATTTTTAACTTTTTGGACTATAGATTTCCAAGTTTTCAAACATTATATTAATCTGTTTGTCCTAATCAATATTGTAATAAATACTCTAGATACATAAGAATAGGGTAGGACGGGGCACGAAGGTCCAATTTGACTTTGAGCAATTATATTGCAAAAACCAAACTAATTATATCACAACAAATAACATATATCAAACAGACAACTATCTGACTATGTTCAGTAAAATTCATGATTAATTCATGATTGTAAAATTGTGTTTTTTGCGATTTTTCAAAAAATTGTCACATGGTCTTGTTTACTCCATAGGCAGAGTAAAATGGGAAGGCTGGGCGGCAAACAGGTCAAATGTCTTATTTTTAATTTTAAAGGGATTTTACGAAATAATGGTTACATGTATTATACAACCAATGCAAAGTATAAATTGCGATAAAAGTTAGAAGAAGCAATAAAAATATAATCCCAACCATTGAGTTGCTTTCTAATAGCCATCTGCAAATGATAAAAATTACTAATAAGACAGTACTAAATGTCTTCATCAAACAGACAGAATATAATTCATATCAAATTAAGATAAATTATGGGTCAGTAAAATTTCGTATCAAACCGAAGTGGGTGCAACAATAAATTTGTGGGATGTTGCACTTCCATCCCCGAATCCTTTAACGACCAATAGACAACTCTTTCAGTGTCGTGTGTCTATTGCATGTATTATTTATATGCAATATTTTTTGGGAAGAAAGTCCGTATAATCTTTACTGAGCGAAATCTGTAGTTTGAATAGATTTAAAGGCAGTTGCCGAGCCCAGAATCCATTTAGCCCCATGTCACCGTCGACCCCTTTTATTGCGGAAAGGAAATAATATACCAAATGTTATTTTCCTTCTACGTTTTCTCCGTTGTATGGAAAATACATATTGGGAAAATTGCTCTACAGGGAAATATTGAATTCTCTTTTCCTGTTAGATACCGCCGGCAGATTTTTATGATAGTTATCCTGTTGCATATAACTTTTCTGACACGCATATCATTATTTTCTGCAAAGTTGGGACAAAAAATTACACAAAATGTGCACGATATTTAAAACGAGATTAGTTAAATTTAAAAGCCATGTTTCAATTTTTGCACAACAATGCAACGTGTGCACTTTTTATCTCTAGTTACAAATGATATTTACATAATCCAATAATAATTCATTACAATTCGTTTTGCACATTATACAAGGCGAAAACGCAATAAAATTTCCATCATCGACATTTAAACGTATAATTTCGTATTTGTTTTAAAATACGCATTCATTGCCCGTATCGATAAAATATTATGAATATTGCATTTTAAAATTGTGCTAACCAAACAGAGATTCCTAAGAATACATATTCATAATCCCTTAATCGATTTCTATTAATTTTCCATAGGCAAACAAGAAACCGTAGTAATTTTATAAAGACAGGTACAGGATCATTTCAGTGTTACATAGAAAAAAGTACCAGCATCTACATATCCATTTATTTCTAGAGACTATGAGTAAGTATAAAATTTTCTTATCAATCTTTGAGTTGTCCAACCCACAAAAAAATTTTTATACAAATATGTTCATAAACTATTTTTCAAATTCTCTCTAAAGATTTATTAAACAGTAGAACATTTTTTTAATCTGATAACCATATTAAAAAATTAAATAGATTTTATTTTACGATTTGGAAGGGAGAAATATTAAAGTTCGAACTGAATAAATAGTTTTGAATTTAAAATTACAATTGTGAATTTTGAATAATATTAGAAATCCAAAGGTTTGGATGCACCAAATATAAATGATTCAGTTTTGCACATGAAAAATGTTCGTAACAACATATAATTCATCTTCGAAACATAAATTTACGCAATTTTGAAGATTTTAAAACTTATTTTACATTTATAAAAAATTGCCTAAAATTGCACTTTATTTTGAAATTTTCAAGTTTTATACAAGCTACAACTGATCCTGAATTCAAGATTTCCAAATTTTTAATGAAAATTTATTTTAATTTCATTCTTTACTGATTTAATTAACTAATAATTACAAACTAATAATTTGGAATTAGTTAAAAAATTTCCAGCAACTGGTATCAAAGTGCTGGTATATCAGGAGTCATTAGTTAAAAAAGAATAGACGCAGGACATGCTCTCTCAATCGTTGTACAAAACAAAAACATGTAGACAATTGCATTTTTTTTTTTTCAAAAATTAATAGTGCTAATTGCATACCCTCATATCCTCTCAAATAAATAAATTGCAAAAATGCAAAAAAAGATACGTTATCCACCAAAACATTTTTTGCGTTAAAAATAACTTGGCATTTCTCTAGAAGGACTTCAGAGTCAGTGCCTGAAAAATTAAACTTTCCGTTTTGTGTGTGTGCACACGTGTATAAATATTTATTTAGCGCGTGTCTAGTTATAAATGTATGTAAGATTTTCACAACAAGAAACAATCCACGTCAATCCGAATGAATAAAGAATGATGCACGGTATATTTCATTTATGTAAGTAGTATCGTTCGGCTCGATAGATAATCTGAAGCCGGTTCGCGCACACGAGCTCTTTAAGTACTACGTATTTTCGTCGATGAATTATTTGTGAACGTTGGAAACTTCCATATATAACACAAGTTAGAAAAAAGAAGAAAACATCAACGCCAAAGCTGAACAAATGGCTCATGACTCTGCAAATATACTTACTTTAGGAAACGACATGGGAGTCGGGCTATTGCAAGTTATATTTAGAAGTTTTATTATTGCTGTGGCGACTTACTTATTCTCAATTTATGAGGCAGATAATGGATAAACAATCCATCATCGTATGCATCAATTAACCAGTTAACTGTGTCGCCCACATCGAATAGTGCGCCCAGTTTTGTGTTGTCCGGATCGAGACCATGACGAGTATATTCGCCAATCGGGAAGTTAATGCAACTTGCCCTAAAGTAAAATGCCACGTACATACTTATTTTATACAATAATAGCTTTCAAATATTATAAACATCTTTCAATATTAATAGCAAATGGTCGCTGTTGACGAATATACTCGTCAATACACAAAATTCTGCCATCTTTACATGAAGAGTTTTCAATAACAGTTAACTGGTTAATAACATGCAGATATTGTATGTTTTTCAAAATCTGGTTCTTTTTACCCCATACCCGAAATCCAATATCTTAATTTTAAATTTTAAAAGGCTTTTATTTATTTAATTTATCTCTTTTAAATCTGCTATTTTAAATCTAATTTACTATGTTTTATTGTTTACACCTTTGCCAAAAGTCCAGTTAGTCCTTTTTACGTGTGAGCTTTTATATAGGTTATATGAAAAAACTGTTGAATCTAACCTAAAATTAGGATTACCTGTTATGAAACAATTAAATGACGTATACTTAAATATTATATTAAGATCTCTAAACTAAACAACAGTTCTCACTACCAAAAACAAGAATGAAAGAAAATACTTTTGTTACGAAAAACATTTCCGATTACCTCCCGATAAGCTATCACCTTGGTTATACTTTTTTTCCTTCTACTCTCAAATATTGTTAATAAAAAATTCTTAACTTTACTTGTTTTTGAGATATCGGTGGAAGACCAATAATAATAAATAATAAGTCAGAATAATATTAAATAATTATGAGAAATAATTAAGAATTTGTATTGATAAGATTTAATTGCTCAATTATTAGGTACTCTTAAAAATATCCAATCGACTCGAATTGTTTTAAAACCTTCTAATATTCTTTGTAAATCTTTGAACATGATGAATTAATCACAAAAGGACATATCTATGTGTGTTTAGTGACAACCATAAAATTTAAATTATATGGGCAATCCTATTTTTGACGCTTTCCCATAGCTTAGCCCTAATATATGCAGACTGGTTCGCAAGGTATCATTTTCTAATGGTACTACTAAAAATTAGCCTTCTCAGTTTACACATTCCAATAGTAAATATCCTCAATTCGAATCTTTGGTCATGACCATGTCGCCGAGAGATCTGATCTCGAGATATCGCAATCCTGCCGCCTGTCCCGCCAGCATAACGGCATTTCGTTTCCCGTAAAACATTCCATGAATCTATGATTTTATATGCACGTATGTAATTTTCCGAATGATTTGAAAATCGTGAACAGTTTCGAAATGGGCTTCTAGTGCGGATTCGTCATATGTCACATTGACAGCGATCGCTAATTTCGCGCACTGCATGACACCGGCGTTGTGGCTTGCACTTCGCAATGCGACGCCGGATTATATTTCAGCGAATCATCGATGTGAACGCAGTTAAGTGTACTGATCATAAATACATCGAGGGATGACGATAAAGGATGGATTGAAATTCATTTTCGATGTAAAACGACTCGATCAAACAGAGTGATCTATCTACGCTGATCACCGATACCAGGGCAGCTCCGAATCCATGTCCAAAATCGGACAACAACAACACTGCGTGACAGTAGGAATTTTTCTTAAGATCCTATGATCGTTTTCAAGTAATTTGGGCATCCTGATCTCAAAAAGTAACAACTCTAGTTTTTAAGATAAACCAAGGTGCCAATAGTCATTGATATTGACACAAGGTTAGAAATCTTATGGTCAGTACTTATCAAAAATATAAAAATTAGTATATCTTATGGATATGAAATCGGTGTAAAATGGTTCGATCTACTCTTGAGTTTCATGTTGACCATAACACCTAGTCAATAATTATTGATATTGACCAGGTTAGAATTCTTAAGGTCAGTGCTGATCAAAAATACATAAACTAGGATAACTTATGAAATGAAATCGATCAAAAACAAATCAATCAATCCGTGAGATTTATTTTGACTATAATACCAAGCCAAGTATGTTCAAAACCGCAAAATTAGTAATTATATATATAGGGATCTTATGATCAGTATTCATCGTCGAGGAAAAAATGTCGGTAAAAATTCTTTTTCGAGACAATTACACCACGTGACATTAATTTTTTTTGCTTAAGATGTTGTTAACAGTTCTAGTCTTTGTTTCTAATCTTTGAGATATACCAAGGTGCCAATAATTATTGATATTGATACCAGGTAAGAAATCTTATGATCAGTACTGATCAAAAATACATCAATTAGGATAAAGAATGGATTGAAATCGATGGAAAACGAATCTATCGATTACAAGGTACAATATTATCAGAAAAATTATGCTCAAAACCGTAAAACTAGTAATTATATAGAGATGATCTAATTATCGGAACTGATCATAAATGCATCGCCGAGAAGAACCTGTCAGTGAAAATCCTTTTTCGATGTAAACAATTACAACGTGTGGCATTAGATATTATTTCTAAGATATTATTTTTTTTAAGTAATTCGAGCACAGAATGTTGTTACCACTCTAGATTTTGGGATATACCAATATGTCAAAAATTATTGATATTGACACCAGGTTACAAATCTTGTGGTCAAAAATACATCAATTAGGATAAAAAATGGATTGCAATCGATAAACGAATCTATCTATTGCAAGGTTAACTATAACAACAAGCCAACAAGCCAACAAGCCCTTTCTAGATGTGAACAATTACACTGTGTGTCTTTAGATTTTATTTCTAAGAGGTTATTATTGTTTTTAAGTAATTCGAGCACCCTGATCCCAAACAAAGTAACTGAATGTTGCTAATGTGCCAATAATTATTGATATGACACTATGTTAGTTCTCTTGCGGTCAGTACCGATCAAAAGTACCTACATCAATTAGGAAAACGGATGAATGAAAATCGATGGAAAACAACTAAATCAACCCGAGCTTAATGTTGACTATAATACCAAATCATTTATGCCCAAAACCGCAAAATTAGTTTATATTTAAAGATCTTATTTCACAGTACTGACCATAATTTCATCATCAACGAAAAAAAATGACTTAAATTCCTTTTTCAATAAAAATCGACGTTGACTATGAATACTGATCATAAATGCATCGTCGAAGAAAAAATGTGGGTGAAAATCCTTTTTCGATGTCAATCGGTGTTGACTACGAAAACAGGTCAGTTATCTCACACCCAAAACCGCAAACCCATTATTGATATTGGAACTAGGTTAGAAACATAATGGTCAGTAATTTCACGATATCCACAATCTGAAACCGCATACTTAACATTGGCATTGACTCTAGGTAAGTAGTCATATGTAAACTTAGTTTACGTATGACTAGATACTTCAACATTGACATTGACAACCTGTTTAGTATGGCGCTAATATTGACACCACATTTATCAATACCACGATAATAAGGTACTAAAAAACAATAATGTTGACAATGATAGTAGGATTAAGAGTATGATGTCTAACTTCAAATCTGGCTTAAAGCATAATAATAAAATTGGCGTCGAGTCTGCATTTACACCAAGTCAAGGATCTTATGACAATTTTTAATACTGCTAATGCGTCTTTCATCTACTAATTGCTAAGTTGCATGTGTTACGCATAAGATTGTTTAATAAAAAATACTATATCGATATTTTTGAAGTGCATCGATTTTCCTCATACGTGATGCATCACCATATGCATTGCGTATTTCATACGAGAGTATTCGCGTTACAAAATCGAAACGTCTGATTAAGCAGATAGCGTGATATTCCATAATAAAGCTGACACGACTACGAACTGTGTGAGATGGCCAATCACGATCCTTCGGGCTATCGTGTTTTGAACGACTGTTATTTTTTCTTAAAACCATAAAAAATATAAAGATTTTCATATTATGGAAAAAAATTAGACGTGAAATCTGCTGGAAAATGGAATAAATCGATTGCCCGTGGACGAGCGCGGTAAATTATATGCATGAAACACAACAGACGATCCTTAAGCTTTGCTTATAAATTTGTAATTATAAGTGATCAATTTGTTTACAAAACCTGAAGTTTAAGTCAAAACTGTTCGGAACCGATACCAATATCGAATTTGTCATCATCAGAATTTGACCCATCCTATTGTTAAATGACATATAAAATAGTAAACAGTGTCGATGAAAATAGAAGTTTATAAAATATCGAGCAACCCCTATAAGTTTATAAAATATCGAGCAGTAGCGATATCTATTTATCCAAGTAAAAATAGCCCTTTCCGGGCATTGCTGCATCGAATTGAATAAATCAGCCCTATTACATACATTATAAAAAAATAATCAAATATGAATGGATCATATCGCCCACCTATAAATACGACATAAGAAGTTTCAGCACAACAGGATATAGGACGTATGGTTTCAATTGATCTTAAAAATATGAGAAAAAAAATTGTTTTGAACAATAATCGCAGATCGGGTGGCAAAATACCATTGAACAACAAAATTTTCAAAACTAACTCCAAAATTAAAAAAAAATTTTTTGGTTTTACAATAATCCTCGAACAAGTATAATACACAGATATATATTTCACATACTACCAACATCTAAAAAATGTGTACAAAATTTATAAAGACATAATACATTTGAAATATTTTTTAAATAAATTAAATATTTTCAAATAACGTATATGCAGATAATTTTAAACAATTTAACACGTTTTCCGAATAAACTCGTAAAGATAATATGTGTGTACAATGTACAACGAAGTAAATTCAATCATGCCTTCATCAAGTTTTAAAAAATCCAAAATTTGTGTGATAATTTGGAGTATGTTAATTTCAATTTGAAACAATGATTTGATAACTAACTGTCGATAAGTCATATATAATGTAACTTTCCATTTCAGAATGATTTCCATTTACATTTATTTATATTCATCTCGTCTTTTATATTTATTTCATTTCTAAATTATTTGTGTAGTTTCTTCTCTTTTTGATACTGCACTACTTTACAGATTAATTGATAAAGGATTCCCTATTGTTAGAAGCACCTCAAATGTTTAATTTCAAATTAGAAACATTGTATAATTATCATATAAGAAACATCTGTGCGTGTAAATCATCAATATCAAATTATTTGATTGATATTTCACGACATATCAATCATTGCTATCATCAATCACGAATCACTATTTAAAATGTTACAGAAATAAAGTTCTATGCAAGTGAAAACCATATTAATATTATTTTAAAATTTCCAATATTGTTCAGGCAAAAATAATAATCACACAGAAAAATTGCAATTTAATAGTAACAGTTAAAAAATTGACTTATTGCGACTTTAACCTTCTACTATGATGGCAAATTTAACAAAGCTATTCAACGCATTCAGACAATTACGCCCTGAGGATTATCCAAACTAGGTCAAAATTAAAAAAAAAAAATTATTACATTAAAATACGTCCATTTTCAAAAGCACTGACAATGTTCAGAAGATTTTGTATTTTAAATCATTTTTTCCTGAGCTTATCATGTATATTCATTATAAAAAAAAGACAGTTCAAGTTTAAAATTAGCATATGGAGGCAAAAAATTTTCATGAATGGGATGAAACCCTGATATTGTATATATGTTGGTACTGGCATGCATGTAAATATATATCTACGTATTACATTCCGATCTTGCATATTCCTCGGAGCAGAAAAAATCGAAGCTCGACATTACAAATGTATTGCATCAAACACGTATATTTGTACGGAACGCAATAGCCGTCATCCTGTCACATGCTTATCACTCTCTAATATATTACATTGCGTATAAAGTTCCATCAGACTGTGAATGTGTTAAGTCGGGGATATATATGTCGCATACAGGTACAAAAAAAAACATAAAAAACGTTGACACTTGCGAAGCGTGGATAATTAAAATAAAAAATTCAAACTATTTCGAAAATTCCAGTTCGCCTTTCATACAGATTCGTCCGTGGATAATTTTATACTTCAGAGGGTTCCGTAACCGAAGGTAAAAGAAATTAGGGTCCCATTTCTGGGATAGAAAGTAACACTTATGAAATTTACATGAAAATAAATTTGGATAGATATACAAAATAGGAAAAAAATTATTCTCAAATAAAATCCATGAAATGTGTAATGATGGAACTTGCCTATATAAAAATAAAAATATTTAACATTTAATGAATACATAATGCATCGATTACACTACAATATAAATAGGGAACCAAAAATAATTATTTTACATAGATCATAATCTATGCACAGTTTCTTCAAATTAAGTTGGTAAGAGTTGTAATTACATTTTTATAATTTAGTACTTAAACAGTTATTTGCATTTATTAAATCAATGAACCGAGTGCACATTAAAAGTCAACGAAAATTCATATAGAATAAAGCAGGGCTCAAAGGTCCGCGGGTAGAAAGATCTACCACCAATATCTGAAAAACAAGTGAAGTTAATAATTTTTTAACAACAATATTTGAAAGTAGAGGAAAAAGGATGCGTAATCAGCCATTGCCTCAAATCAAATAACGTCGCTATCAGGAGATAAATCGTGAAAATCTATAACAGAAGTATTTTTTTGTTAGTTTTTTTTTTGTTATGAGCTCTATTGTTGAATTTGCGAGACCTAAATATAATTTTTAAGTATTCGTTATTTAATTGTTTTATGAGACGTATTATTATTTTGAGCTAAATTCAACAGATGATAGTTCATTTGGATTAGACTGTATAGTTACCTAAAGTCCAATTGGATCTTTGTACCCCGCCTTACCTATATCCAATCCTTGCAGTTAATTTGCCTTAGAATTCGCTTTTACTTCTGGACTTATGCGTTATTGTGATAGGCCAATAATATTTTTTTATAATTTAGTACTCAATAAAATAATAATCTTGTACAAACCCTTATAATTTGTAGATATCAGTTGTAACTGAACGTAATAATTTTATATCGTTAAATATTCTGAACAGATAACAATTTTGTCGTTAGAAACTTCATGCAAAATTTGAAAAAAAGATTCGGAGATACGGAGATTTCTTAATAATTATAGCTAATCATACCTGAATGATCCATTTAGTGTTTTCAAGTTTTTGTGATTTTTATTGAATATCTATGTAAAACCTACATACTTTTGTAATACTTTTCTATTATTTTATTTCGTGTAAGATTATATGTTTTGTGTTTTTAAAAACAAAATCTTTAAACTACTTATAAAAAATATTCATATAAATCACAAAATTTTTTTGAAACATCTAAATCCTTATTTTCAAATTCCTAATCAATGCAATGTCTATTCGCTTACCTGAAAAGAAAAGAAAAACAAAATTAATAAATAATAGAATGAAAATATTATGCTAATAATTAAATAATGTTAATTTTAAATTATAATATGTTGAAATACAAGCTTTAAGATAGGAGGTATGAATAGTACAATAATGCAGATAATTGATAAAATGACTAAGGTTTCGAATAGTGAAGTACATGGCAGTAAAAATAAATAAATAAAAGTGATTTTCAGTCAACAAATATTGATAATGTGAAAAGACTTATGCACTACTAGTTCTCAATCGGACATTGTAATTATTTTCCATGAATAAATCCTAAAGATTTATCCTTTGAATATCTTGAAGAAAACTATAATTGACCCCCAGACACTTGTAAAACGAATAACGCAAGAATTGTGCCACACAAAATCAATTTGCATTATATTACAATTCACCTTCGCCATCTAGAAAACTGTTTATACCCTTTGGGTACGGAACCCTATCAAAGAACTCTCGCCAACAACAGCAATTCACATAAATATATCACCATATTCACACACATTGCACATTCATTAAAGAGAACTCGTTTCGCAGAATCGTTTTTTATTTTTGTTACATGAGCACATTTCAATATCTAATTTATTTCGAAACCCTGAGGTTATCTGGAATCTAGGTACGGGATGCATATTCGTTTCAGTGAATCGGCAAAACAATTAATATAAAGCTTTTGTGTTAATTTGCATTCAGATGCAACCCTAGACGACAGTAAAAATAGCTACATGTAATAAAATTAATTTACTGATCTATTTATTCATGATTAATTTCTTGTGACTCCGGGTAAAAAACACAAATTCAAAAAGTTATTCATTTATGTATGATTATTTTTAATTAAATTCTGTTAAATATTTAAATTTTTTTTGCGAATTTAATTTGCGAAACTAAAAATTCATACAAATGTTTACATATATATATATATATATATATATATATATATATATATATACTAGCTGACCCGGCAAACGTTTTGCTAAGTAAGGTATATTCAAAACAATTTCTACAGAATCAAAAAAATTAATACTTTAAGTGTATAAGGATGTGTGGTATGAATGCTATATACAATGATGCATTATTAAAACAATAAACCCCATTAGTTTATCTATATTTTGTCAATTCAATCAAACTGGAAGTTTTATGTAGAAAATATGGTATAATCCAATCCAAGTCTTTTTTGGTTATTCGACTTATTGAAAATGAGATCTTTCAGAGCACCGTGTTTGAGAAAAATATGCCAAAAAGTGCATTTTCATATTAACATTTCAAAAAAGTTGATATTTAGTTTCTAGTAACACTTGCGGCCCGCTTATTAACGTTTTTGTATATAAATAAAACTGCAAACAAAACTACTCACTACAATTTAATCATAATTAAATAATATTCACGTAAAACATGCTATTAAACGTAATTGAACATCATCTGTCAAAATCGTTTGACATTTCATGTATTAGCCACCGTCCATTGTTTTATTCAAATTTTGCTTCTATAAAAAATTTTAAATTAAAAATGTAAAGTTCTACGCGGTTTTGAAATAATTTCTCACCATTTGGACCTTCTCTGAATTGGCACAAATTTTTCAAGACTAAGACTGGCCAAATCGGTTTAGCCGTTTTCGAGTTTTACTTGGACATTTGAAAGGGAGCTCCATTTTTATATATAAGATATCGCAAAAAATCGAAAATTAAATGTATTTTAGAATTGTATATCAGTGTTACTATTAGTTTTTGTATCGCTTGTTTCGTGCAGCTGTTGCGATATTGGTTGTGTATTTCATTCTAACATTCATTAGTTCATATTTAATCATTCATATTTAATCATATTATAAATATTCGCAAGGCGCAATAAGCAATCCAAATGCAGTAAATAACGCATAATGCACATAAGTCGATTGAGCAATTCATAATGAGTATAATTTAAAACTCACTGTGAATAACGCATAATGCATAACGCGTAAAGAGCAAGGCAGTGTGCAAAACGTATAACGCGCAATATGCAATTTTACAAAATGCGTTATGTGCAATGCATAATTAATAATGTAGAATATGCAATAAAAATACATAGGAATGCCTTATGCATAAGATATAATAATAATAACAATGCGGGATCATTGCGCAATTCCTAACGATTAAACGCATAATGCATTATCGTGCAATAAGTAACGAAACGCATTGTGTTATACTCATGTACTCATAATGCGCAAATATACCATAAATAAATCATGCATCATGCGCAATGCGCAATGCATGATTGAAAATGCACAGTGCGTAATTGAAAATGCGCTATAATTAATATGAGAATGTGATAAACAATCCTCAATTTAATGCCTAATGTGCAATAAATCGTGCGCAACGCGCAATATCTAATTATTATGCATTTTGCGTAAAGCATTTCATAATTAAAAGTGCGCAATAAATGAAGAAGAACGCATAATGCGCAATTTGTAACAAATGTAACATATAGTGTACAAGTACAATGCGCAGAATGATAATAATAAATACGTTTATTAATGCATATCCATTTCCAGCCGTGATCCAAATTTTCATCCATACAATGTTGTGGGTTATTAAACTTATAATTTGTAGAAACACGCCATCAAAAGATTGTTTAGTGCGAGCGCGCCCGTTAATTACCCTGTCAGCACTTTTCTAATCATTCGCGAATCGAAACGGGAATCGGAAATATTTTAGGCGCACGAAGAAAATGAGAAACAAGAATATCGAAACAAAGTTTAAGGCATATAAAAGTCCCTTAGACCGCCATCGGAATGGATTCGCTCCTCCGACCGCAACTTACGATCTTTTCGCCAATGGTAACCTGGCACAGGTGGCCATTGCTTCTTTGGCGCCGAAACTAATTTAAATTATAGCGCATGTGAAACGAACCCAAAAAGAGGATATAATAATATTACTAATAATAATGAATGAAATAAAGCAACGGCCATGCAACAACCATCTCCGTTTTGCTTCAGCTCTTTGCCGTTTAGACGTGTAATTTCTGGCGGCTCGCGATGCGTTCTGTCATCTCCGAATTTTATGTGTTAAACACATGCCTTCTTCGACTTGACCGCTATTCCGATTTCTTTATTGTTTTTTTTTAATCTTCATTACTTTTTGTTTCGTTTTCTTATTCATTTTTCTTTTATTTCATCATGTTGCGCTATAAACTCCGAAGCAATTTGCGTTGTGTTCAGCTTTAATGTGCATGAATTTTTAATTGATTATAGAAGGCTTATGATATTTTTGAACATAATTCAAATGCACACACATATATACACACGTATATATATATATATATATATATATATATATATACATATATATCATATATACTTTTATTTATGTCCTGATTCCGAACGTCCAATCATTAGGACTCGGCGAAGTCGACTAATAGGGCCGAATTGTCTACGAATCGGGCTTTGTCAACATCAAATTCAAAATTATATATATAATGTAAAATATTGAATTTTATGCGGATATACCACATATAAGTTGATTTCAAATTATCGTTATTTACATTAATAAAAATTAAATAAAATTTTTACAAGTTTATTTGATATCCATGATTTGCCTTTTCAGTTGTAAATAAAACTGGGTATCCTTTAATTAAATATAACAATGGTAATATTCCATGGTATGAGGATGTACACTTGGTACTATTGCCATTTTCCTTTGTCATAATGGAAAGATGTCATATCTATTTGATTACATTCTGATTAATATGAGAATAAAAAACATGATTTTGTAAATTTATTGACCTCTTCACAGATAAGCCTTCCCTTATGCCTTATTACTAGCCTATAAATAAGTATGAAATAAAT
This sequence comes from Ctenocephalides felis, assembly GCF_003426905.1. NCBI lineage: Eukaryota > Metazoa > Arthropoda > Insecta > Siphonaptera > Pulicidae > Ctenocephalides > Ctenocephalides felis. Next base: position 130,206,864 of record NW_020538040.1, read on the forward strand.
GAGTAAAACCAATTAAGTACTCATGTGCTGCCTATTCAATTCTTTCTTGAAATATATTTTTAAACCAATAAGATAACATAAGTTAAAAACAAAAAATTATACGTGAACGAATAGGCCAAGAAATATCAAAGGCACTCGTTATTAAGGGGGTTGTTCTTTATTTATTTTTCTTTGTTTCGGTTTTGAGATTTTTTGATATTATAAAAGCTAAAAACCCTAGAATTATTTTAAAAAAAAATCATCTTAATATCTATATTTTTGACGAAGTTATAGATATATATATCTCTATCGCCATTTTTTTCCTTCTTGCTTTTTTTTTCATTTTGGTAGGGGGACTGGATTCAAACTTCTTCTTCAACGTAGTTTCGTTTTTTTTTTGTTTCAGGCGATGCGCAACGGATTTATCTGTGGCACCGCAAACGAGATCGATTTTGCAATGCCCACTTTGGCGCCCCCTGGTTAACAAATGACGGCGAAAAAAAAATAAATAAAAAAATTCTTAATATTCTATGATTTTGTCAATTTTGTTTAAAAAAAACCGCATGTCTTTATGATAAATATATTTCGAGAAAAACAAAAACAAATACCTTGCATGTTTTGTAACAAAAAAAAGAACAACCCCCTTAAATTTAAAAATATTGGGACATATACTAAGCATAAAAAATAATTCTTTGATTACGAATAGCAACTGGCACTGATAAAATATTGAAGCCTTGGTTTTAAAAAAATCCTTTCATCTTTTATAAGATTGTCTTTAGATTTTTTATTATAATTTAAATATATATATATACACGCATGTGTGTATATATGAGACATCTGATATTTTAAATTTTTATATAATTTTCTTTACCTTAGTTCTCATCAAAAAACTTTTGACCCCTCGCAACGGGTGGCCCATACAAAGTTAAAAAGCGTCAAATGCTTAACATGCAGGTAACTCATTTCATATCACTGATTCTTTGTGTTCGCTTTATCATTTTTTTAGTTGCTCCATATAGTTCCAACACCGCGACGGCAATAAATTTCATTTTCGGATTATAGTTGGTAGATGAAAGATTTCTTTTTGTTGAATTTGTGTATTAAAATATTTACAATTGAAATCAAGACTAGAGACATATGTTAAAGATTTATATTTGTCTTGGAATTGAATGCATCAAATATATATATATATATATATATATATATATAAATATATATATATATGTGTGAATCTGCTGAGTTAGTAAAAAATTCAATATATAAAAAAAAGGATTTCACAAAGAATTCTTGTAAACTTTGTTTAAAAAATTATGTTCTGTTATATATTTTTATATTTTATTTTTTGAATGATTTGATTTTATGACTAATTTATATTATTTAAGTGAAGTATTTCAGTATTTCCACTTAGAATAATGTTCAAATTACTATTTAATTTACTTTTCTCCCAGCTTACTGGTAAATTGACAAAATTATGGCTGATCAAAAAAAAGTGGCACAACCGTACCCTGTCTCCCCTATAAATGAAATTTTTTAATATGTGTTACTTAAAAGTAGTAAAAATATGATCTTCATCAAAATAATAATAATGCCTATGAAAATGTATCCTGAGATTCCTGAGTTAATAGACATCATTCTTCTTCCTGATCAAAATTTTGTGAATGAGATCAAAACTGCAGCTAAGCATATAATCAAATATAGTACTAGCTGTCATTAAGAGAACCTAACTAGTGGGGCGCATGGCATCGTGCCTTAAGGCAAATTGCTGGAACTTCCCGTATCAAAAATTATTATTTTTTTAAAAACGATTAACATTTTTGAAAAAAAATTACTTAAAAAAAATTTTTTTTGAGAAACAAAAAATTACTTTATTTGAAAAGAAATTAAAAAAAAAAGTTTTTCTTATTTTAACATATTTTGGAAACTCCGTAACGTATTGCTTTATCTGCATAGAGACAAAATGTCAAAGCGCGTAAGCGCCGCGTCGCCGTTTAACGGATAAACCTTGGTACGGAACCCATAGGAATGTAAACAAAATTTATACTTATTATTAAAATCTCTATAAAATATCTGATAATTTGATGTGCATATGTCTAATGATCATTTTTGACCGCCAAATGGCATTTTGTTTACTTTTTTTTACTAGATCTCCGAAACCGAAAACTTGATCAATTCTTCATCTTGTCAATACAAGTAAAATGTTTTTTGAATTATTGAAATCGGACGTTCTATTCTCTTAAAAACTGAGCTACCATTTTTGGCACTTTTTGCGCCGTATCTTTGGAACGGCTAGACCTGCTTCCGCCAAAAACTAATCAGCAAGTCTCCTTATCAATACAAATCGAATGTTTTTTGAATTATTCAAATTGGTTGATCGGTGTTCCCGAAATCGTCGACAAAAATTTGTATCCGCACACACACATACACGCACATGCACACACACACATACATCCATTTTTTCTACGGTATGCCAAAATATTCAGAAACCTTTGAAACATAAAGATATATAAAAATTTTCATTTTCGATTTTTTTGCGATTACTATAACTTGCCCTACGGGAAGTTAAAAAAATGGGACTATAGGTAGGAAAAAATACTTAGACAATAGCCAAAACATATGCATTTTATAATAAATTTAAAAAAAAGTCCATGTCTTGTATTATTGCTAAGCCCGATTACACACATGCACACACACACACACATATATATATATATATATATATATATATATATATGTGTGTGTGTGTGTGTAGGTGTGTATTTATATCTGAATATCAAGAAATATGTAGACATTTCTGTGTGAAGTAAAGTTACACCCTTGGCAGAGACAAGTAAAACGGCATTATAGTATCCATTTCTACGTATTAAAATATTAATAAACAAACACATGCACCCCATAGTTCATCCCTCAACCGGAATTCTCTCGTCCAATCCACTAGCAGACACCTGGCTCCGTAGGGGGGCCTCTGCCGGTGGATGCCCCACACCGTCGTGCGATCGTTCGGCAACCGCTGCAGACGTACGCAAACACAATGAAAGATTGAGTGTGCGGACGCGAAAGGCGACTCGAAGGGCCGACACGGCGCGCGCACCTAAAGTCGCGGGGGCGCAGCAGTCCGCGATGCAGACGGGACTCCACCCCTCGGTGCCGGCCATGCGCACATCACACTCGCGACGAGCCCCTCGCGCCCCTCGTGACGAGCGCTTTGCATCTTCGCGTACGACGGGCGCCCCTCGGGCCCCTCGAACCCCTCGACGCCAAGCACACCCATTGTTACAGGCAATTCCTCAAGAACCACCATTATTGTGAGCTTTGCTTTGGTTACTTTTTACGAACGATTTTTACGGCTATGTCTTACGATTATGTATAGGTACACACTTGTGCTTATACGTTTGTACGTATCACATGTACGTACACATACGCATACATATATATGCATATGCATTCATAAATTGAAAACACACAGCACATCATATATGTACACATCAATTAAAATAGAAAATATTTTTTTTCAAAATCTTTATCATTCCAAACGTTTCGACACGTGATCTCATCATCATCAAGAGATTGGTAGAAACAGGTCATGTCTTTAATGTGCCGAATATATCTTTTTTAAAAAAAATAAAGTTTTTTGCCATTTATTACAACATAAATCGATATGGAAGCATTGATTCACATAAACTATTCTATCTCACATAAACTAAAAATATATTGAACATTAGAACTGCAATATAAATATTAAAAATTAAGATAATCACAAACACTAAATATTAATTTTATTCGCATAAATTTTAAGTATGTGATTACATTGAATAAATTTGCAAATTCCAATGCGAGATCCAATTTGACTTAGAGCAAATATATTGTG